>NW_017308472.1:151440-164810 GCF_000935625.1 Nanorana parkeri | reverse complement strand
TGCAAACCTTTTGGCTTTAGTTCTCTTTTGAGTCAAAGGAGTAGATTTACTAATGTCCTCCTGTTACCCGAAACTCAGCATACAGCGGGTGACGGCTCGCTATGTGCTGACAGTGCAGAGCTGTGCAGCAGCCGGGATCGATCCCGACTACATTGTCAGTATTCACCCCGTTGCCTGATTGACAGCAGGCTCTGCCTTTCTCGAGCCAGAGTCAGCTGTGCCCGCCCCCTCCCCTGTCTGTCCCTCCAATGAGCACTGGAGGAACAGAGAGAGGGGAGGGGTGAATCCCTGTGGGGAGCGGTGACTGACAATCACTGCTCTCTGCCGGGAGAAGACCATCAGCGTTTCATGATTGTATAGCTCTCTCTCTATAGAGCCGGCGTGTGGCACCTACATTGTCGCACTCCAGCTCTAAGTATTGGGAGTAGTACATTTTACTCTCCTTATACTTCTCCTTTAACTCCTTCCTCCCCTTCTCCGCTCACCTATTATTTTTGTGCTGCTTTTTTTTTTTTTATTATTTCATTTTTATTTAATTCGTTTGTTTGTTATTTAAAGGGTCACATAAAAAGAAAATGCGCACAATTGAAAAACAAAAAGCCTTTTTCCATTTGCAAATACCTTTGCCATGCTTTGTGCCAGAAACATCATTATAGTGTCATTTAAAAAAAATAATAATTTTAATGTATTTTTTTTTTTACAATTAAACTCAAAATAACTGGTCAAAACAGAAAAAAATGCATTTTTAAATTTGTATTTATTTATTTATTTTGATAAGTGACATAGAAAATAAAATATTTTTTTGCAAAACAATATTGCCAAAGGAAAAAAAATAATCAATGTACAATATGTATTATTTTGTTATCTTAAAGGAGAACTAAGGGGTCAGTGTTTTTCCCCATAGTTCTCTTAATGGTCACGGGAGGACACAAACTAGCGTCCTTCCCGTGACCCCAGTAAACCACTGAGACCGCCACAGCCGGGACGGATCCCGACAATGCTGTGAAGATCCACCCAGCTGCGTGATTGACAGCGGGCTCTGCCTATCTAGAGGCAGAGCCAGCTGTGCCCACCCCCTCCCCCGTCCGTTCCGCCAGTCAGCGTTGGAGGATCGGAGCGGGGAGGGAGGGGGAACCCTGCTGGGAGCTGACAGTCAGGGCTCTCTGCAGGGACCAGATTGAGACGTGAGCGAGCGACGGTATGTGTTCGGTCACTTCCCAATCTTTTGAGCCGACGTGTAACAGTTTCATTGTCACACGTCGGCTCGAACTATAAGGATGGGTGATTTTCACTCTCCTCATAGTTCTCCTTTAAGAAATGACAAAGATTCCACCAAATAAACAGGCCCATAGTGGTAATGTAAAAATTGCTCTGGCTTATAGTGGGGTGTCAGTGGAGTCACAAGGAGGGTTCGGGGGGTGCGGCCCACACCCGGGTGCCACCATTGGAGGGGTGACACCAAAATGACTGACAGTCATTTTGGTGTCACCCCCTTCTGAAAATTCGGTCATTAACCGAGAGCCCGACAGTGTCAGGAGAAAGAGGGGACCCGGCGGCATACCTCATCCCACCGGGTGAACATCCCCTCCTCTCTCTGCCACCAAGATGGCCACCGGCAGGTGTCAATAAGATGACCGTGCATGCTCGATGACGTCATCGTGCACGCTTGTGGCGACGTCACGCCCTTGCGCAATGACGTCACGGCGGGGTGCCACCCGGTCTCCACCCCGGGTGACACCTGGCCTTGGGACGCCCCTGTGGGGTGTACAGGTTTGAGAGGTGACACTTTATGTGCAACATTTTTAAATGTACTTTTCAATCTGCAGCTCTGTGAAAGTCTTAAACCAAGATGGCCGCTGTCTCAACAACGGGTTACCTGACCGGAGAGAGCCATAGACTGTGGGCTGGAAAACTTCTCTCTGGGAGTAAGAGGAAATAAACTGTAACATCCTTTTGTGTGCTCTCCAGGCTTCCCTTCCTCCGGGGATATCCCGCGCTTTTAAAGATTCCCTGTTCAGCTGGAATTGGGGGGGAGAGGTTAATGCGTAAAATGATTGCGTTGAACTTATCATCGTTACTGCCATATACCTGTCCATTGATGGACTCCTCACACCCTCTGCTTCCCCACCCTGGTTCCTCCTAGTTCTCTACAGCCGCTTTAAAGAAGGTGACCTAAGACGTGGGTGAGATCTTTCTAATGTGCCAATCTCAGTGCATCACCAGCCTGAACTTAAAGCCTAACTCATAAAAAAAATGAAAATGCCCCCCCCCCCCTATTGAGGAACTATCCACCGCTCATTGGACTGGGGATGGTCTAGGACCTTGGTTCTCAACTGGTGGGTCGTGACCCAAAAGTGGGTCGCAACCTCATGTTCAGTGGGTCACCGTATGTCTTCCACTTGTCTAGTTTTGAGGCTCACCCCATAGAGCAGCACCGTACATTCTTACACCGAGCAGTCAAAAGATGCTGCCCAGCACTGAGTGTTGACTTGTCGAGGTGGGGTGGGCTGTGGGTATGGCTGCAAGGAAGCTCCATCCATACGGGCATTGCTTACAGCTCCCTCGCATGTCCTGTAGAGGTGCCTGGACTGGAGCGACATCACGTTCTGCCTCCCGGAACCTCTACAGGGCGTGCATAGGAGCTGTACAAGCAATGCACATATGGATGAAGCTTCATCACAGCACAGCAGCCCACACTGCCGTGTGTTCCATTGCAGTGCGATTTGGGTCGCGACTTAATGATCAAGGACAAATGTGGGTCCTGAGGTTACACAGGTTGAGAACCACTGGTCTAGAACACAGTACTACCCACCTTCTTCCTTGCTCTTCCGGTTGGGATGACCGGGCCACCAAAGTTGCTCTGCACACAGGTCTCTGGCTGGTCGTCTTCATCTTGCCAATGTCATCCCACTGGAGGACCTAAGGCCAAATTATAGTCAGAATGCCCATGTACAGTCCAGTGCCGGAAGAGCGGAGTACCAGCTGCCATGGAACCTTAGAGTAAAGTGAGTTACTGTGTCCTAGCCCAATCCATCCAGATTCTTCATTAAGGCAATTGTAATCATTTTCATTGTAACCTAATTTAGTTTTCAACTGATCACAAAAAGCCTTCAGTACCAGATCGGGCTTATTCAATAAGTGGCAAATTGTAACCAATCGGATTCCCTTCTGCTGTGGTGTGATGAAGAAAAAGAATGGTTTGTTATGGGTAATTTCTGCATGGTCTTCTATAACGATCAGCGCTGAAACACTTCCTGATGTTACAACTAGGAATGTGCGGAGAGATTTTGGAGATATGTGTTTTAAGCCCATTGCACCCTAAAAGCCAACGGAAAGCCCTAAAATTTGACCTTCCCCATTGACTCCGATACGTTTTGCCAAAATGGGAACATTTTACCAAAATCTTGTGATTTCTCTGAGGTTTTGGAGGGTCTCAATTTTGCTCATCCTCAGTTGCAATGTGTTTCACTAAAACCATGATATAATAATGTATCACCCCCTGTGTGTGCTCAACACCCTCCGGTACCTATGTATATCATTGCCTTCGCTGCGTTGATCACGGTACTTCTGGGATTGGGGAGGGAAATGACAAGCCATCTACCTGTATCCTACACAGCACATTGCCAATCACCAGGTTCCAGCACCAGCACATAGAGGGAGCTCTCCTTTTCCCATCCAGTTCAGTATCTTGGGTCTCTGGTGCACAGTTCTGCTCCTTTTATCCTCCCGAAGTACGTGTAGCAAATATTCAGCACACTGTATGAATCTCTTGGCCCTTCCCCACCCTATGTGCATGCGGTTTCAAGAGATGAAAGCTGCACCCCAAGTTCCAGACCCATAAATCGCAAAAAAATGTCTCCAGCACTCCAATAATCAGTGAAAAAAGCCAATTTAAGAATTCCCTTCCTCAGGCTCAGAATGACTCATTCCCCTTCCTCATGACTCATTCTGAGCCTGAGGAAGGGGGCCCTGCGTGGCCCCCGAAAGTGCTAGTTTTATGAATGGCAATATTCCTACATTAAATGGACTTTTGCTTTTGTCATTGATTATTGAAGTGCTGGTGACATTTTTTGCGAATTCGGTTTATTCACGGTGCCACCTGTGGTCATTACAAGCACCCGTCTGGTCAACAGGCATCCCTATCCGGTGAGGAGTGCAACAAGATATCCTTTCACGACGATAGCCACCTCTTGGTGGAGGAAATGTGCCATAAACTGTGCAGTTGTCAATGACCAGTGACCTTACTAGGGGTTCCAGTGGTCATTTGAAAGTTGGGGAGGGGGGGCAGAGGTAAAAGTAAAGGAGCAGGAGGGTACCTAGTACAGGGCTGAGGGTGGCTTTTGGGATTTTGATAAAGTGACAGGTTCACTTTTAGCCATTTAGTAAAATTTTACAATCTTGCATAGCCGCAGTTCTACACATAACGCGTTGGGTAAACCTTCCTGTATTCATCTCATCGTCAGTCCAATTATGTAACAGTGATTTGTCCAGTTAAAAAAATGAGGGAACCCGAATTGTAAACCTCTGCAATCAAATAGCTGGAATTTTAGCAGGATTGGTGATGGGGCGGAGACCTCTCCCATGGCTCTGGGTCGCAGTGAATTGGTAAACTGTGCCCCGCGTACAAAATGCTCTCTTCATTTTCTGTGAATGACAGGTCCACTTTTTTGGGGGGGACACACAATGACGGCTGTATTGTTCCCTGATGGGATTCTATTTATCTTATTTATAGTTTCGCTACAAGTTATGCACCCCCAACAAATCCAAAAGGAAAGGCTTGTGGTAATAGGGGGTTGTTCTTTTATTGCCTTACAATGCTCTGGCAGGCAAACGCTGTACATTCAGATATAACGGGGCTCGTAGAGTGCCGTCATATGTACAAGGGAAAGCTCACTTCCTTATACTAAGATGAAGGATCCAGTGCCACCCTCCACCCAACCTGGCCAACCATTATTAATGACATAGTGAGCTCCCTTATGGCTGAATGGACAGTCCATCAACCTGCCAGTGTATGGATTGCAGGCAAATTCGGTAATCATAGCTCCGGGCCCCTGATAACCAGCATGGGGTCAGAGACCTCATGGAGGTAAGATGTTGATGGCATTTGCATGATTGGAGCTAGCAGGTGTTATTAAGCCTCCCAGATAGAGGGGTTAAAACAGAATTGTATGTGGCAGGCAATAGATGTGTATACCCCCCACCACCCAGTGGCGTCACAAGGGGGGTGCGACCCACACCCGGGTGTCACCTTTGCAGAGGGTGACACCAAAATGACTGACAGTTATTTTGGTATCACCCCCCTCTAAAAAGTCAGGCACTCGGTCATGGACCGAGAGCCCAACAGTGTCAGGAGAGAGGAGGGGACCCGGCGGAATACCTCATCCCGCCGGGTAAATGTTCCCTTCTCTCTCTGCCGGCGTCCATCACCAAGATGGCCACGGGCAGGCATCAATCAGACGGTGGCGCATGCGCGATGACGCCCCTGCCTCTATTCAAGCTTTGCTTCTCCATTTTAACATAAATGGCCTCTTTTACACCTCTTTTGAAACAGTCCTCCTCCCTGCCTAGATGTGTACGTGACTATCTCCAAAGGAGCGACCTTATGCTGTTTCAACACTTCTCTCTGGGAGGCTTCATAACACCCGCTAGCTGCAATCATGCAAATGCAATCAACACCTTACCTCCATGATCCCACGCTGGTTATGATAAACAGATTGTGGTGATTGGAGCAACCTTCAGCAGAGAATTCTTCTACTAGTCTTTCTGTATTGAGAAAGCTGGTCGGATGACCAGGGAAAACATCTTCAAGAAAAACACAGCAAGTCCCAGGTGCTCTGATTTATTTTCTACAGATATTCCATGACCTGGATGAATGAGAACCTTCACAGACATGAACATTCAGAGACATACAAGCAAACTAGTACCAAGAGCAATGCAGTCCACCATTGCTGACCTTTCTCTGGCAATTCTAGTCACCTTGGCAACACAATTACTATTAGATGAGCATGACAGCCAGGCATTTCCAAAAGCAGAGATCAGCAATTGCATGGATGCATGTCATCGCACACAGAACTAGGCCTGGATTATTTTTGCAAATCCCTTTCACGTTCAAGTGGAACACCCCTTTAAGGGGCTTAACCGATTTTCTACAGAATGTATCGCGTTTTATACTGAGCATAGAAGGCGTGGGTCTCAGAACCGCAACAGCATGTTAGGTTAACCTTTCCTGAGTCGTCCTTCCATGATATTGATTATCCGTCGGTTCTGATAATGGAGGACCAGAGGAATGTTTATCCAGCTCTGAAGCCTTTGTATCGTATTCTGTATCTGCTGTACTATTTGCAGGCAGGAGATGCGGTGGGGTGGAAATGGACCTTCTTGCAGGCAGGATATGTGGTGGGGTGGAAATGGACCTTCTTGCAGACAGGATATGCGGTGGGGTGGAAATGGACCTTCTTGCAGGCAGGAGATGTGGTGGGGTGGAAATGGACCTTCTTGCAGGGAGGAGATGCGGTGGGGTCTAAATGGACCTTCTTGCAGGCAGGAGATGCGGTGGGGTGGAAATGGACCTTCTTGTAGGCAAGAGATGCGGTGGGGTGGAAATGGACCTTCCTGTAGGCAGGAGATGTGGTGGGGTGGAAATGGACCTTCTTGTAGGCAGGAGATGTGGTGGGGTGGAAATGGACCTTCTTGCAGGCAGGAGATGTGGTGGGGTTGAGATGGACCTTCTTGCAGGCAGGAGATGTGGTGGGGTTGAGATGGACCTTCTTGCAGGCAGGAGATGCGTAGGGTGTCATGTTCGGGTCGATGGATTTCAAGTGTCTGAGAAATAAAATAAGAAAAACCTGTGCCTAGCCAACCTTGACAAAGCAATCTATTTATTTTGATATATATTTCTGTCTGAAGAAAAAGATCTAATTAAAATATTTTCTGAAATATATTTTTTTTCTTGTTTACGATTTTTTTTTGTTTGTCTATAAAATTTATAATAAAGTAACTATTAATCTAGTCGTCTGTGTGTGAACTTTTTCTGCACTTTGTGTTTTGATATTGGTAAATGGGGTAATAGTGTCCACGTTCATTTGTACAGAACGTCCTGCTATCTCTCTTGGACTCCATTGATGAGATCTCTGAGTTCCTGAGTCTGCACAGCTGCCGTGCCCATTATGAGGGGCTCCCACCATCCCTCAGTGCAGAAATGCTGGGCACAGAAGGTCTGCAGACCCAGGAACGTAACATAGGGATAATAGGAACCCCTCATAATGGGCACAGCGGGTGTGCAGACCCGGAGAATCAGCTCAGGGATGGTGGGAACCTCTCATAATGAGCAAAGGTCTGTACACCTGCTGTGTCCATTATGAGGGACTCCCACCATCCCTGTTCTGAGTTCCCGGGACTGCACACCTTCTGCACCCATTGTGAGGCGCTCCCATCATCCCTGTGCTGAGTTCCCGGGTCTGTACACCTGCTGTACCCATTATGAGGGACTCCCACCATCCCTGTGCTGAGTTCCCGGGTCTGTACACCTGCTGTACCCATTATGAGGGCCTCCCACCATCCCTGTTCTGAGTTCCCGGGACTGCACACCTTCTGCACCCATTGTGAGGCGCTCCCATCATCCCTGTGCTGAGGTCCCGGGTCTGTACACCCGCTGTGCCCATTATGAGGGGTTCCCACCATTCCTGTGCTGAGTTCCCGGGTCTGTACACCTGCTGTGCCAATTATGAGTAACTCCCACCAAGGGTTCAGGAACACCCAAAATTCCCAGGTGGGCAGGAACAGAGACAGGATTTATGGTCCTACTGTTGGAGTATGTGAGACATATAAGATGCTCTACTGATAACTTAAATATGTTCTTTGGGTGTACTGACCCATTATTAGGAAAACGCTTTTTGGTTCCTTTTGGCTGCCTTGCCATGACCTGATTGGCTCTCCTATATGACTTTGTGGCCCCTTAGTTCCAGTGAAGGGAACTCTTATGGCATCAGCACACCAAGACATTTTGGACAATTTCATGCTCCCAACTTTGTGGGAACAGTTTGGGGATGGCCCCTTCCTGTTCCAACATGACTGCGCACCAGTGCACAAAGCAAGGTCCATAAAGACATGGATGGGGGAGTTTGGGGTGGAGGAACTTGACTGGCCTGCACAGAGTCCTGACCTCAACCCCATAGAACACCTTTGGGATGAATTAGAGCGGAGACTGCAAGCCCCTCCCCCAACATCAGTACCTGACCTCACAAATGGTCCAACATTCCTATAGACACACTCCTAAACCTTGTGGACGCCTTCCCAGAAGAGTTGAAGCTGTTATAGCGGCAAAGGGTGGAGCCAACCCAATACTGAACCCTACGGACTAAGACTGGGATGCCAATAAAGTTAATGTGCGTGTAAAGGCGTCCCAATACTTTTGGCTATATAGTGTATCTTATTTCTGACCCGGTGAAATGCGGCCAGGCTGGTGGAAAGGGGCTGGCAGGGGTCTATTTGGGAAAAAAATCCCAGCACCCTGCCTCAATACTCCTCTCAGTCCAGGAGAGGATCTGGTACAACTGTGTAAGTCTGAAGGGAAGGCCGGGGTTCAGATTTAAATAAAACCCGTTAAAAAGAAATAAAATGAGTTTGACATACAAATCAATAGCAAGCCAAAGGCTCCAGTTCTGCTGCCGTGTTCAGACATCGCTCGGCTTCTCTTGGTCGCCCTCCAACTCCTTTTACTGCCCCGAGAACTCGTTCTCCCAGACTAATCATCCCGCTGATTTTAAAGGAAACCTTATCCCAGCCAGGCCTCATAAATTCCTTCTTGCAGAAAACAGATGCTGGCGGCCCACACCAGTAGCCGGTGGCCTGCGGTTTCATGAACTGCTGAGTCCCCGCTCAGCAAGGAGCCACGTGGGAGAGAGAGACGGGCTGATGGACGCGCAGCCGCGAGCCAATAAAAGGCAGAGCGTGTCGTCCCCGACTCCTCTTCAGAGCCGCTGCCCAGCTGCAATCATTACCGCCGGGCTCCATCGGAACATCGATTTTCCAGCTGGGGCTGAGAGAGAGGAGAGACGCAAGGCGAGGAAGACTTCCGCATCTACAGTGATAATAATGACAACGCACAAAAACCGCGCAAAGCTCGCAGCTCAAACCGCTGCACGATCGTCTTTGGCACGTTTGTCGTTGGATAGGGCAACCCATTGACATGAATGGGCTGCCCTATGAAAACGCACGGCAAAGGCCCCCAAAAAAACGCAAGAACACTACGTGGCGTCCAGGGCCGGATTTACTCTCTCTGCTGCCCCAAGGCCGGGTTCCTCAATGCGCCCCCCTACCCGTCGATCCCCCCATCCCCATGTAGAATGGCAGACCTGCAGGCTGCATACAAATGATCTCGGTAACATTGTCGTGATCACTTGTACAAAACAAGCAGCGGCTTCCCCGCTGTACATTTAGCCCTGCTTGCCCAAAGCAGGGCTAAATGTAGAAAACAACTACCCGCCCGGCGCCCGGAACTGCATATCCTGGGTGTCGGGAGATAGGAATTCCACACCCCTGCTGCCCCTCTATTCCCTGCTGCCCCAAGGCCGGGCCTCGGTTGGCCTTGTGGGAAATATGGCCCTGGTGGCGTCTGCACCCCCAGCAAGTGTGAATGGGGCCCGAAATGTACAAATTGTAATACATATATAAGAGCCGCATGACCTGCCACAAGGTTATCAATTCTGTTCAGCCAATTTTGTGACCCAGGCACCCCTGGCCCAGAAAGCACCACCGGGTCCCTGACCCACCACTGCAGTCAATCAGTACAGCATTGTCAAAGAAATGTCCCCCAACTGGCTGATTGGATGGAGTGATGGAAAAACTGCACACTAATCATTCTGCCATTGAGTCTGCTTGGCCTCTGCAAGGTGTGGCCCCTAACGTTACACGATCTGAGCTCCTGACTTCAGACACATGTACATATATAACAATAAATCCTTTGAGGAGAAGCATGCCTTCCCATAGATGCCAGCGTTCCCGGATTTGCCTGGACTCTCCTGCATCTTGGTCCCAATTTTGCGGTGACCATGCCCTGGGATCACAGTGTTACCCTTGTATGGGTCAGTGCACATGGGCACAGGCATTCCTTATGGTGATTGGGCGGCCCCTGCATAATTAGAGGCTGGGTTTGGGCTCGCCATTAGGACCTTGACTATAATGTTGGTAATTATAACCCATGTAGTTAGCTAAGGGAAGGCATGCCTTGGACAGGATTTGCCTGGGCAGCCCCATGTCTTGGACTTCAGTCCTGGTTGTGATGTGTCCCGGGATCAGTGTTATCCTTGTTTGGGTTACTGCACACGTGGGTGGCAGGAAAGGTGAGTACACACAGTCTCAAACATCTAGAGTAATTGGCCCATGTATGAGCTATAGGATATTATATACCGGCAGCGGTACCATCGGTCCACTAACGGCTGTCTCCTGTAAAGGCATAGAGGAATGGCAGGAGAACCTAGTGAGAGCTGTGGAGAACCAAGGAGATCAACGGTCCCAGGAGGGATTATCGGAGAACATTCCTCAGGGTCAGAGGGGCATTTAACAGCGGGGGCGGCAGGAAAGGTGAGTACACACAGTCTTTCTTTAACAGGTATGCCTTTTCCTGGGAACTTTGGCATAGGGACAGAAGGACAGAGCAACCTTCAAGGGACATACTTACTGATATTTCAGTCCCAGTCCCGGAGACACAGTTATCCCAGCCCACAGTCCACCTCAGGCCTGGGCAGTCCCGCCCCAACCCTCCTCATTTATTGAAATGGCCAACCCAAATCCCGCCTCTAATTATGCAAGGGGTGCCCAATCACTGTAATGCATGCATTCCCTTAACTACCTCCTAAGGGATGTAATGACCAGGCATCCATTATGGTGATTGGACGGCCTCTTTCATAATTAGAGCCGGGATTTGGACTGGTAAGTGGGTGGAAGTTTGGATGGGACTTCCTGTCGCTGGATGGGTGGTAAGTGGGTGGAGGTTTGGACGGGACTGCCCATCACTAGTGATGCTCACCACAGGGTGAGCTAGAGATGCACCATAGGCTGGGTTATCTGGGTCCTGGGGACAGGGACTATAATGTTGGTAATTATTTCCCTTAGGGGTAGCTAAGGGAAGGCATGCATTATGGTGATTGGCAGCCTCCTGCATAATTAGAGGCGGGGATTGGGCTGGCCATTCCTGCAAGTGGGTGGGGGGTTTGTGCGGGACTGCCCATCACTAGGGGAGTGAGAGATGGACCATGGCCTGGGTTATCTGGCTCCTGGGCACTGGGACTATAATGTTGGTAATTATTTCCCTTAGGGGGTAGCTAAGGGAAGGCATACATTACGGTGATTGGGCACCCCCTGCATAATTAGAGGTGGGGATTGGGCTGGCCGTTCCTGCAAGTGGGTGGGGGGTTTGTGCGGGACTGCCCATCTCTAGGGGAGTGAGAGATGCACCATGGGCTTGGTTATCTGGCTCCTGGGCACTGGGACTATAATGTTGGTAATTATTTCCCTTAGGGGGTAGCTAAGGGAAGGCATGCATTATGGTAATTGGCAGTCTCCTACATAATTAGAGGCGGGGATTGGGCTGGCCATTCCTGCAAGTGGGTGGGGGGTTTGTGCGGGACTGCCCATCACTAGGGGAGTCAGAGATGGACCATGGACTGGGTTATCTGGCTCCTGGGCACTGGGACTATAATGTTGGTAATTATTTCCCTTACGGGGTAGCTAAGGGAAGGCATACATTACGGTGATTGGAAACCCCCTGCATAATTAGAGGCGGGGTTTGGGCTGGTCATTTCAATAAGTGAGCAGGGGTTTGGGGGGGGGACTGCCCAGGCCTGAGGTGGACTGTGGGCTGGGATAACTGTGCCCCAGGTACTGGGACTGAAATATTAGTAAGTATGTCCCTTGAAGGTAGCTCTGTCCTTCAATCTCTATGCCAAAGTTCCCAGGAAAAGGCATACCTGTTAAAGAAAGACTGTGTGTACTCACCTTTCCTGCCGCCCCCGCTGTTAAATGCCCCTCTGACCCTGAGGAATGTTCTCCGATAATCCCTCCTGGGACCGTTGATCTCCTTGGTTCTCCTATCCATTCCCTATATATAACTGGGGACATAGCACGGGTATGGCAGATGTGTGTCCGTTGCCTATATGTAATTATGGGTGTGTCAGGGGTGTGTCCATTCCCTATATATAACTGGGGGGCGTGGTAGGGGTGTGTCCATTCCCTATATATAACTGGGGACATAGCACGGGTATGGCAGGTGTGTCCCCGTTGCTTATATATAATTATGGGTGTGGCAGGGGTGTGTTCATTCCCTATATATAACTTTGGGCATGGAAGGGGGTGTGTCTTTTGCCTAAATACATTGTACTGGAATACGTCCCTCTTTCTCTTCTCAGGAAAGGTCAATTTTAGTATCTTCCGGGTAAGATGCTTAGGAAAATTTGCATCAATTTTTGAAAGCTTGTAAAAAAAAAAAAAGACCCCAAATTTCAGATAACACCAAAACTACCGGCAGCCATTGTCTTCACTTGGCCTTCTGATAACTGACAGCAGATCATTGTGCTCTGTAACTGGTACACACATATTTAGTGGTCCACGGTGATCCAGAATGAGACCACCAACTGGTTCTCCATGATGGCTTCCATATGGAGCACTAGAAAGTCCAGTTTTCCCAAACTTTCAGCCTTCTCCGGTCATGAAAGCGCGTGTGAGTTTGTTTTATGGCCGCTGTGACTTAGGATGAGGTTGTTAGAGGCACTCTATAAATTGCATCATTAAACGTTCAAATGAGAGCTGTCTTTGGCTGCAAATCCGCCCTCACCACGTAGGTTAATCAGCTGTCTTTGGGGGGTAAACATGAATCACAGAGCGAGCTTGTTAACCGGCTCAGTCTTTGGCAGCTGGCCCCACCGCGAGTTCTCACTACTTCGAGGAGACGTGATTTCGGGAGCCGCGCTGACAGCCTCCCTTTGATGGAGAGGGCCTGTAAATGGCGCTGCAAGACCAGCAGCTCCAACAGAAGCAGGAGGCCGCTCTTTGCCAAGCGTCTCGGCACACCTGCTGAGAATTATGAGCCACGGCTTTTCCATGTGCCACCAGACCGGCTCTCCTCTCTCTCTCTCTCCATGGCAGTCCTGACTTCATCGGGGGGTGATGATGATACGCATCCAAAGAGAATGGAGATGAGGACAACAAGCCTGTCCATTTGTCACTTGGACCAGTAGGCAGACACCTCCTGGAGGACGCTCAAGGCTGGAGACAAAATGAATGGCCGGCTGTTATGACAGGATGCCGCTAAGCCACAATTATGAAGACGGTCCATAAAAAGTTTTGACGGGTGCTGGGAGAGTCGCGTCCACCCC
>NW_017308472.1:146021-151350 GCF_000935625.1 Nanorana parkeri | reverse complement strand
CGGTGACTGTCCCGGCAAAGTGTTGACATTTCTTGACTCCCTCTGAGCTCCTGAAGCGTGAAGAATGTGTCTGAAAGACAGTGGTCTCTGTCGCACTTTGGCCTGGGAGGGATTGTCCCTTTGCCAACGGGAGCGATGGCCAAGCCGCAGATCGCCGCCGCTCAACGTGACTCTCCGAAACAAAAAAAGAGCAGCATATGTTTGGGCCTCTTGGGTGTGAAGGCCACTCAACCTAAGATTCATGTTTGGTGTTTGCATGGATTTTCCTAAGGGAAGACTGTGGAGTCATTTGATTTGTTCTTATACTTTCCTCCTACATGAGCAGGGATCGATGCAGCAAAGCACACGGGGCGAAGGGTACAATTATGGGGTCCCATCAAAAAACCTGGGCAATTCAAACTCATAGCATGGCACAAAATACTTCTATATAAAGTAGGGATGCACCGATAGCGGTTTTTCGGTATCGAGTACAAGCACCAATATTTTTTTTTCGGTACTCGCTGATACCGAATACCTATACCAGAAGTGCCATTAAAGGAGAACTATGGGGTTAAGGCTTTCCCCATAGTTCTGCTTAGGGTAATGGGAGGACACAAACTAGTGTCCTCCCGTCAGCTTAGGCTCAGTATACCGTGAGCTGTAGCTCGCGGTATACTGAGACGCCGCAGACGGAGCGGATCCTGACATTGATGTCGAGATCCGCCCAGCTGCGTGAGTGACAGCTGTCTCTGCCTATCTAGAGGCAGAGCCAGCTGTACCTGCCCCCTCCCCTGTCCGTTCTGCCAGTCAGCGCTGGCGGATCGGAGCGGGGAGGGGGGAATCCAGCCCCTCCGCTGTCACGGCAGAGAGCCGTGACAGGATCGAGAGGTGAGCGAACGCCGGTATGTGTTCGCTCACTTCCCGATCTACTGAGCCTACCTGTGACAGTCTCATTGTCACAGGTCGGCTAGAACTATGAGGTGAGTGAAAAGCACTCACCTCATAGTTCTCCTTTAAGGAAGCCAGGCGGCAAGTAATGACTTGCCACCTGGCTTCCTGATTAGCAGGAAAGCTGTCCCTATGCTCCCTCGTCACCGACTTTCTAGCCAAACAGGAAGGCGGGCGTCGCATAACGACTCGTTGCCCGACTTCCTGATTGGTGCAGAAGCTGGACAATCAGGAAGCCAGGCAAAGAGTCATTTAGCACGGCGCCCAGGTTCCTGGTTGGCTGAGAAGCCGGCTCCATGCTCTCTCATCACCAGGATGACGAGGAAGCGTGAAGCCGGCTTTCTGGCCAATCGGGGGTGAGTAATGACTCGGCCGTCTGGCTTTTCTGGTTGGCCAGTTTCCCAGCCAATCAGAAATCTTCCAACAAATGTCCGCCCATCGCTAGGGTGTTCGGGTTTCGCTTGAAGAAAAGGTGGCAACCCTAGGGGCGTGTAATGACTCGTTGCCCGACTTCCTGATACCGGAAGCTCAGGTATCGAGCTAGACGTCGGAGCATTTGGGCGAGTACGAGTAGGATGGAACCAGGGACAGGAACCATAGAGAGGTTGGGGTGGGCTAGCAGTGATTAAAGGAGAACTATGAGGTCAGTGATTTCCACTCACCTCATAGTTCTAAGCCGACCTGTGACAATGAGACTGTCACAGGTCGGCTCAGTAGATCGGGAGGTGAGCGAACACATACCGGGTTCCCTCACCTCTCGATCCTGTCACGGCTCTCTGCCGTGACAGGGGGAGGGGCTGGATTCCCCCCTCCCCGCTCCGATCCGCCAGCGCTGACTGGCGGAACGGATGGGGGAGGGGGCGTGTACAGCTGGCTCTGCCTCTAGATAGGCAGAGCCAGCTGTCACTCACGCAGCTGGGCGGATGCCGTCATCTAAGTCGGGATCCGCTCCAGCTGCGGCGTCTCAGTATATAGGGAGCTGTAGCTCGCGGTATACTGAGCTTAGGGTGACGGGAGAACGCTAGTTTGTGTCCTCACGTTACCCTAAGGAGAACTATGGGGAAAAGACCAGACCCCATAGTTCTCCTTTAAGTCCCACCAGAGGCCTTCAGAGTCCACCTTTAACTTTGAGCTTTGGGTGGAAGAATCCTTTAAATAATACAATGTATATGTCAGATCCGGCAGGGAGGGGGACTCTGGTCCAGGAGAGGGACTGTTGGAAGCCATATGATAGGAATACTGTGAACATACAAGGTCCGCTCGTTAGGTAGCCCCCCCAGGGATGGTCATTGTTGGTCTTCTGAATTCCTCCCGGGGACGGTCTCTGCCATGTTCCCACAGGAACTCCGGCTTCTCTTCCTTCCTGACGGACAATTATTACGGGGGGTGGGCCCCGAGCTGGAGGGGGCCCCAGGAGCCGGGCCAGGCTGGGCTATGCCACATATGTAGAGCGCGGCATATTTTGGAGCTGAGAGAGGAAATGGTTGCAGGCTTAGGAGGAGGACGCGTGACAGCCGCCGCTCGTGTGTATTATGTTTCCGCTGGGAGAAACCAATGGGAAGGGGCGGTGGGGGGACTGCTGGGTGAGAATTTCCGAGTAATACGACATTCCAGAAATATATGAATATTCCACGGCCGGTGTTCACCCCCTTGCCAGGCCTTCATCTACACCACTTGGGTCCCCACCGGCGCCGAGGACTTCTTGACCTCTATCCACCGGTACTGATCATACGCCAGCCACAACCGATGCACCTGGCCATGCATTGAGGTGCGTCTATAGGCAAAACTTTGGAATTTTGGATGGAGTAGGGAAAAGGGGTTAAAGCCCCTGTCCGGTTTTTACTGCTAAGCATGTAGAAAGCGGTAACAGCATCACGCCGATGTCAAAATAATTGGTAGATAAAGAAAGTCCGCGCGTTTCAGGGGTTCCGACGCTCCTTCATCAAGGCCCAAACAGTACGTAATCCTAGAATTGGCTGGACCTCATTGGATATTAATTAGGGATGCACCGATACCGGTTTTACGGTATTGAGTACCCATATTTTTGGTCGATACCAAACTCCCTGTTTGGCCAGCTTCCCGACCGATCAGGAAGCTAGGCGGCGAGTCATTACCCGCTGCTCGGCTTGCTGATTGGCCTGGCGGAGTCATTACCTGGCGCCCAGGTTCCTGGATAAAGGGAAGCATTAGGGAGCATGAAGCCAATCTGTCCAATCAGAAGCCAGGGTGCGGGTAATGACTCATTGCCTGGTTTCCTAATTGACCAGCTTCCCGACCAATCAGAAAGCTAGGCGGCGAGTCATTACACGCTGTCTGGCTTGCTGATTGGCCGGCTCTATGCTCCCTCGTCACCAAGATTGACTTCAGGCCAATCAGAAAGGCAGCAGGTGGGTCATGACGTGTCGAACGCCTTCCTGATTGGTTAGAAAAGCCAGGCTGTCTGGCAACAAGTGAAGCCGGCTTCCTAGCCAATCAGGAAGACGGGAGGCGAGTCATAACAGCCTGGCTTCCTGATTGTAAAGGAAGGTGGTTCCATGCTCCCTCGGCACTGCCGGTCAGAGGAATATCTACCTCTGACCGGAAGTTCTGGTATTGGGGAAGGTATCGGAGTACTCACCTAAATACTCGGCAATGATACCGATACTGGTATCGGTATCGGCGCATTCCAAATATTAATAGATAAAGAATACAAAATGTCAAAGGTAGTCTCATCGGCAGATTGTCCCCACTGTGGAGTCCCGCCCCCTCCATGTGTCCTGGTGGCAGAAGCAGAAAGTGAAGGTAAAGAGATGACAGGAAGTCATCATAGGTCCAACAACAGCCATCAGCCTGTGCGCCCCTTAAAGTGAACCCAGGAGTAGAGGAACGAGGGGGCTCCCAGATTGTGGTCCTGATGCTGAACTCCTTGTTTCCGGTCAGGGACACACCAGGCGGTGAGGTGACAACCGCGGAGGCCGCACCCTGAAAGCAAGAGGCAGCTGCAATCTTTTCCAGGTAAAGGATGGAGATCTCTCTACAGTCTGGTGACAACGGGCCCATCCTGCGTGATATCTGGGGCATTCAGCTTCCATGAGGGATCAGACTGAGACTTGGAGCGTTCCCTCAGAACTCTGTAACTGGTGATCTTCTTCACTCCTGTATTTGACCTCCTGCTGAACCTTGAGTTGACCTCCTTCTATCTTGTAGCTGACTTGCTTCTCACCTGTAATTGACGTCCTTCTGACCTGAAGTTGGCCACCTTCCCATTGGTGGTTGACCTCCTTCTCACCTGTAGTTGACCTTCTCCTGACCTTAAGTTAACTTCCTTCTGTTCTTCAGTTGACCTGCTACTCACCTGCAGTTGACATTCTGAACCTTGAGTTGACTTCCTCCTGTCCTGTAGTTGACTTGCTTCTGATCCTCAAGTTGACTTCCTCCTGTCCTGTAGTTGGCCCTCTTTCTCACCTGCAGTTGACCTCCTTCTGACCTTCAGTGGACTTACTTCTGACTTGACCTCCCTCTGATGTTCAGTTGACCTCCTTCTCACCTACGGCTGACTTGCTTGCCCTCCATCTGACCTTCTGAGCTGCACTGAGTTGCTCACAGCTGTGTTTGGGTTCAGATCAGGAAGCTATCACATTCTGGACCCGAACACTCTTCCCGGTATTTTTCTCGGGTCGGGTTTTCATCAGACGGGAGAATTCACAAGACGAAAGCACATCGTTCATGAAACGAGTCTTTGCTGCCACATTCCCCTTCCATCCAGAGATTTCCCCCGCAGTACTTCTTCCCCGCCACTAGGTGTCCTCAGTCTGATGGCCGGCATCATTCAACCCGCTTCCTCTAAGCCCGGGTCGTCCTGGACCCGCCCCCCAGCCTGTGACCGGACAGTGAAAGGAGAAGCAGCGCAGTAAAGAGCTCTTTCACTTTCTCACTCTTCTCTCTCCTCCTATCAGCATGCTTCTTCCTTGCACCTGAACCTGAACTGATATTTCCATAACTCCTCCCAAGGCCCCGCCCACTGCTTGCATCGGGTCTGAGGGCTCTTGGGAGGAGTGCTGAGGCAGGGCGCTGTGGTGTTTTCAGGCAGCAATGTACAGCCCCTCCCACCAGCCACCGTCTGCCTGCATTGTATGAAGAAGCTCAGGGACCCAGTGCTGACATCACTGGTTCTAAAATGAGATGTGTAATGAAAAGGGAACGCAGATTAAACTTCGTCCTTCATGGTGCATTGCGGTTCAGGTTTCCGGTGACAACTCCCATTTCAGATTCTCCATTCCCCTTCGGTTGTCACCGTCACAGGTGTCCAGGTTTCCCCTCACTTCCTTTTCACTTCACTTCCTTTTCAGGTGACAACATTAAAACTCTCTCACACAGAGAGAGGAGGAACCTTCCTGTATATATCCGCTCGCCTCCCCCCCCC
>NW_017308472.1:142571-145292 GCF_000935625.1 Nanorana parkeri | reverse complement strand
GCAGTGACATAGCCCAGCTGCAGCATCTGGGAAGCGGCTGCTGTTCCTACAACTTCTTCCAAGTCTGTCAGCTCTGCCACCTGCGTCCAGTCTGATGGGGGCTCCGAGCGCTGCCAGGGGCCACAGGAGACGCACCGAGACGTGATCACATGACCGACAACATTAACCTGAACATTCAGACATAGTACAGGAGATGGTCAGAGACTGCAGACATAGTACAGGAGATGGTCAGAGACTGCAGACGTTGGACAGGAGAGGGTCAGAGACTGCAGACGTTGGACAGGAGAGGGTCAGAGACTGCAGACGTTGGACAGGAGAGGGTCAGAGACTGCAGACGTTGGACAGGAGAGGGTCAGAGACTGCAGACGTTGGACAGGAGAGGGTCAGAGACTGCAGACGTTGGACAGGAGAGGGTCAGAGACTGCAGACGTTGGACAGGAGAGGGTCAGAGACTGCAGACGTTGGACAGGAGAGGGTCAGAGACTGCAGACGTTGGACAGGAGAGGGTCAGAGACTGCAGACGTTGGACAGGAGAGGGTCAGAGACTGCAGACGTTGGACAGGAGAGGGTCAGAGACTGCAGACGTTGGACAGGAGAGGGTCAGAGACTGCAGACGTTGGACAGGAGAGGGTCAGAGACTGCAGACGTTGGACAGGAGAGGGTCAGAGACTGCAGACGTTGGACAGGAGAGGGTCAGAGACTGCAGACGTTGGACAGGAGAGGGTCAGAGACTGCAGACGTTGGACAGGAGAGGGTCAGAGACTGCAGACGTTGGACAGGAGAGGGTCAGAGACTGCAGACGTTGGACAGGAGAGGGTCAGAGACTGCAGACGTTGGACAGGAGAGGGTCAGAGACTGCAGACGTTGGACAGGAGAGGGTCAGAGACTGCAGACGTTGGACAGGAGAGGGTCAGAGACTGCAGACGTTGGACAGGAGAGGGTCAGAGACTGCAGACGTTGGACAGGAGAGGGTCAGAGACTGCAGACGTTGGACAGGAGAGGGTCAGAGACTGCAGACGTTGGACAGGAGAGGGTCAGAGACTGCAGACGTTGGACAGGAGAGGGTCAGAGACTGCAGACGTTGGACAGGAGAGGGTCAGAGACTGCAGACGTTGGACAGGAGAGGGTCAGAGACTGCAGACGTTGGACAGGAGAGGGTCAGAGACTGCAGACGTTGGACAGGAGAGGGTCAGAGACTGCAGACGTTGGACAGGAGAGGGTCAGAGACTGCAGACGTTGGACAGGAGAGGGTCAGAGACTGCAGACGTTGGACAGGAGAGGGTCAGAGACTGCAGACGTTGGACAGGAGAGGGTCAGAGACTGCAGACGTTGGACAGGAGAGGGTCAGAGACTGCAGACGTTGGACAGGAGAGGGTCAGAGACTGCAGACGTTGGACAGGAGAGGGTCAGAGACTGCAGACGTTGGACAGGAGAGGGTCAGAGACTGCAGACGTTGGACAGGAGAGGGTCAGAGACTGCAGACGTTGGACAGGAGAGGGTCAGAGACTGCAGACGTTGGACAGGAGAGGGTCAGAGACTGCAGACGTTGGACAGGAGAGGGTCAGAGACTGCAGACGTTGGACAGGAGAGGGTCAGAGACTGCAGACGTTGGACAGGAGAGGGTCAGAGACTGCAGACGTTGGACAGGAGAGGGTCAGAGACTGCAGACGTTGGACAGGAGAGGGTCAGAGACTGCAGACGTTGGACAGGAGAGGGTCAGAGACTGCAGACATGGTACAGGAGATGGTCAGAGACTGCAGACATGGATGGTGCTGATTCCTATACTCGTCAGTGCCACCTAGGGGGCGCTAGTGCTCTGTGTCCCCGTGATCACTAAAAGAAAATTTTGGGTTGTCACCAGAACAGGAAGAGATGGGAATTGTTCCAATGGGGACACTAGTTCTGACCACCAGGGATGTCCCCCACTTTGAAGGGATTTCCTCCCGCTTCCTGTTGAAGCTTTCACGCAGGAAGCGAAGAGAAATCTCCCCAATGGGCAAAAATGGAGGCTAACAGGAGTTATAATCCCTCTCCACTTTCCTGAGTTGCCAACAGAACAGGAACCTGACATGAAATCATCCAGTGGGGACACTAGTTCTGGATTTCCTCTTACTTCCTGTTGTGACTATCAGACAGGAAGTGAAGGGAAATCTTCGCAACGGGGACACAGATGGCAAAAAAATAAGGAGTTTTAACCCTCAAATAGTAAAAAAAGAAATGGTTGTTTCTTCAGACACTTGGCTTGGACTGCATGGAGTTGTATTCCTTATCCTCCTCCATGTAACTAGAGAAGGATATACAATGTATCTTTCTTATATATAATAGATTCATCTCACATTTTTTCTATCAAGGTTTCCAATATTTCGTCCCCAGCCGGGGCTCCCTCTTAGGACGTCCGGCCGGGGCTCCCTTTTAAGACGTCCAGCCAGGGTTCCAGCTCAGGCATAGGGGGGAGAGCGGAGGCCGGGGCCCCGGGCCCCGGTGCAGACGCTGAGAATGAATAGGATTGCTGTGATTTTTATGGCGCTCCCACCTGGGCCAGGACAGACATTCCACATGTGCTGAGTAACCGGACGCTAATTGGAATCGTATGCAGCGCGGGATCCAATTGTAAAATACAAAGCAGGCTGGGAACAGCAGGAGCAGCGAAGACGTGGCCCCGCGCCAGACCTCTGAGGGCCCCGAGACAAACTGCATCCCAGCGACAAGGACAAATCGTCC
>NW_017308472.1:138555-142205 GCF_000935625.1 Nanorana parkeri | reverse complement strand
GTATCCCGATACCTTCCTGGAAGGCGACCAAGTCAGACGCTGACACCGGAGAAGCGGATGTGAAAGTATGTCCAGCTATCCCAACTATTTCCTACTGATCGCCCGGAAGCCGCGCGCGGCCCCGAGATCGCCTTTCACTTGAGAACGATAGAGAGAGAAGGAGAGAGAGAACGATAGAGAGAAGGAGAGAGAGAGAGAGAACGATAGAGAGAGAGAGAACGATAGAGAGAGAGAGAGCACGATAGAGAGAGAGAAGGAGAGAGAGAGAGGGGGGGTGAGAGAGAGGGAGAGAGAGAGAGAACGATAGAGAGAGAGAACGATAGAGAGAAAGAACGATAGAGAGAAATAACGATAGAGAGAGAGAGAGAACGATAGAGAGAGAGAACGATAGAGAGAGAGAACGATAGAGAGAGAACGATAGAGAGAGAACGAGAGAGAGAGAACGATAGAGAGAGAGAGAATGATAGAGAGAGAAAGAACGATAGAGAGAGAGAACGATAGAGAGAGAACGAGAGAGAGAGAACGATAGAGAGAGAGAGAATGATAGAGAGAGAAAGAACGATAGAGAGAGAGAACGAGAGAGAGAACGATAGAGAGAGAGAACGATAGAGAGAGAGAGAACGATGGAGAGAGAGAGAATGATAGAGAGAGAGAGCGATGGAGAGAGAATATGAGATAGATAGAGATTGCTAGAGAGAGAGAGATGATAGATAGATAGATAGATAGATAGATAGATAGATAGATAGATAGATAGATAGATAGATAGATAGATAGATAAATAGACAGATAATAGATAGTTGGCCCCTGGGGTCTTCTATTGGACATGGGGGCCAATTGGGAGGGGGGGGAGGTCTCTGGTCCTGATGTGGCTCATAGAACATCTCTGGGTCCGAGGGGGGTCAGTGATCCCTGAAGATGATCCCTCCATGTTGGAGATGTGTGTCCCGGGTCGGGTGACCTCCCAGGCCCAGATAGGACAGTGCTGACTGTACTATCTGACAGATGGAGGACCTGTAGATGACATATGAGATGTATGAGAACTCTCCCCGGTGTGACTCTGTGTTCCTATAATACCGGACACAAGGTCCGCACTCGGTGCTCATTGGGCTGCCTTCTTTACTCTGACCTGCCGGACACCAGACCATAACCAGAAACACTCACAGGGCTCCCGGCGCCCAGAGACCATGTGACCTTTGCCTCGGCTGCTCGGGAGATGTAGGACACGGGTTCTTTTTTATTAATCTAAAATAGTCACATGACTTGGTCCCTGCGGCCTCCCCGAATCCCATTAATTTCAATGACCGGTCCACTGTAAGACCCTCCGCCATGAACGCCATCGCGGCTCAGGAGGATACACATGGCGGAGACACATAAAGCACACTTATAATAAACCCGGGGCGCCTCCTATCATAATAAATGTCTCTTCCAGGCTCCCATTGTTACATTGTAATAAACAGATCCTCCGGAGGATTCCATCGGAATATATAAACATGAAGAACATTCCGCTCACAGAGAACACTGATCTTTGCAGGGAAGTCATTCTACATTTTATAATCAATGAGAAAGATCATTGGGGCGTTGCCTGGCAACATGACGTGTATGATGATCTGACACCACCTCTCCGTCTTGTATACATTCTCCTCGTGTGTATATATATATATACATTATATTGCCAAAAGTATTTGGACGCCTTTACACGCACATGAGCTTTAATGGCATCCCAGTCTTAGTCCTTAGGGTTCAGTATTGGGTTGGCTCCGCCCTTTGCCGCTATAACAGCTTCAGCTCTTCTGGGAAGGCGTCCACAAGGTTTAGGGGTGTGTCTATGGGAATGTTGGACCATTTGTGAGGTCAGGTACTGATGTTGGAGGAGAAGGCCGGGCTCGCCGTCTCCGCTCTAATTCATCCCAAACGTGTTCTATGGGGTTAGAGGTCAGGACTCTGTGCAGGCCAGTCAAGTTCCTCCACCCCAAACTCCCCCATCCATGTCTTTATGGACCTTGCTTTATGAAATGGTGCGCAACAGGAAGGGGGCGTCCCCAAACTCCTCCCACAAAGTTGGGAGCATGAAATTGTCCAAAATGTCTTGGTGTGCTGATGCCTCAAAGGAGAACTATGAGGGGGGTGATTTTCACTCAGCCTCATAGTACGAGTCGACGTGTGACAATGAAACTGTCACACGTCGGCTCAATAGATTAGGAAGTGAGCGAACACATCTACCTTCTTTTTGAGGAAGTCATATGACGAAACGCGTCAAAGGAGGGCAGATGCAAGTTTGTTAGACACAAGACTTTTATGTTTTGTTCCTGAGCTGCTCTAGCCGGCCGGAATTTTTTGCCTTGTGAGCCGTATTGGAATAAAAGTTTATGGTTTTACATATTACGCTATGAAGGTTCTCTTCTTTGTTCGTCTCTAAAACCCTGTGGGACCACGACAAAGCACTTTACCAACACCGCGTCAAAAAGGATCGATCTCCTCATTCCTGAGACATAGCCAGCAATATAGGGGAGAAAGCCAAGTGTTCATCTGCCGGGACTCGTGGAGAACACGTTTGCGCCCAAGTCCAACTACGCTATTACTCACTAAGAGCTCTTTTGATCAGCTTCTATTTGGTGAGTACCCACCCGAGAGGGGCAGTTCGGACCACCTTAAATACACTGCTATCTTTGTTTGTACATGGGGTTCACCGTTCACCAAATTTTTCTCCATAAGGAACACTTTTTGATGTTTCACAGGATTTTTATATGACTTTATTGGACAATTTGATTGGTTTTTATGTTTTATCTTTATCACAGCAATTTTGTATTGGTTTATTAATCACATTTCATATACATTAATAGGCTCCAGGCCGACCCGCCTGAAAACCTATCTTCCACTTTTTATACAGAATATTTAATACCTTTAGCGCTTTTCATTTTGATTGATTAACATACCGTTGCTCGCTCACTTCTGTCCTTGCAGGGATTCCCCCCTCTCCGATCCACCAGCGCTGACTGGAGGAACGGACGGGGGAGGGGGCGGGTACAGCTGGCTCTGCCTCTAGATAGGAAGAGCCAGCTGTCACTCACGCAGCTGGGTGGATCTCGACAGTAATGTCGGGATCCGTCCCGGCTGCGGCGTCTCAGTATACCGCGAGCTGTAGCCCGCTATATACTGAGCTTTGGGTCTCTGGAGGACGCTAGTATATGTCCTCCCGTGACCCTGAGGAGAACTACGGGGAAAAACACTTACCCCATATTTCTTCTTTAAGAGTTCCCTTCACTGGAACTAAGGGGCCAAGCCCAACCCCTGAAAAACAACCCCACACCATAATCCCCCCTCCACCAAACTTTACACTTGGCACGATGCAGTCAGGCTATTACCGTTCTCCTGGGAACCGCCAAACCCAGACACGTCCATCGGATTGCCAGACAGAGAAGCGTGATCGGTCACTCCAGAGAACACGCCTCAACTTCTCTAGAGTCCAGTGGCGGCGTGCGTTACACCACGGCATCCCACGCTTGGCATTGCACTTGGTGATGTGAGGCTTGGATGCAGCTGCTCGGCCATGGAAACCCATTCCATGAAGCTCTCTACGCACTGTTGTTGTGCCAATCTGAAGGCCGCATGGAGTTTGGAGGTCTGTAGCTATTGACTCTGCAGACAGTTGG
>NW_017308472.1:119548-134913 GCF_000935625.1 Nanorana parkeri | reverse complement strand
TTTTACAGGGGTAAAAGCCCACCCCTTCAAAAAAAGAGACAGTGTGTTTGGGTGGATCGATAACGTTTTTCGATAATTTGTCTCTTAAGGTCGGTGCTCTTCTGTAAATAATTCTGGGTTGGGAGGGGAGTAAGGTGCTAAGTGTTTTGTCTCTTTTGAGAATACCCCAATGCTTTTTAATAATCCCTTCCAGATCGCGATGTTGTACTGAGTAATCTGTTATAAAAGATATTGGGAAAACATCAGATCGAAGATATTCGAATAGATTTATTGTTAAGTTCACCTTTGCACATTAGTTTCATGATGCTTCTAATACACATCATCATCAAACATCCCTTTTTTAGAGAGTAATTACACACTCTATAATTATATTTATATATTCACATAATTTATTGGGGTTTTATTATATTATTATCATATTAAGTTCCACACACCCCCCCACCACAGCGGTTTAAACACTTTTTCTAATAATGGTTTTATCATTGAATATGACCAGCTTTGTTCACAGATTAGGGATAATTTGTTTGGTTGCTTATTTTTATTGCTTATTATTTATTATTCGGGGCTCAAGTCCCTATTTTTGTAATTTAATCGCATCTCAACTTATATATTGGGTATATTTAATTTGACTGTTCTGTTTTAATATGACACCGTAATATAATGATTTTTTAAATGATCTTTGTATGATTATTCCATGTCTTCTGATATTAACTGATATGTTTTCTATGATGTTGATTGATCGTCTCGATAGGATTCTGTTCTATGTAGAAGTCTTAACTTTTAATGATGTCTCTGTGTAAGAATTTTTTCTCTGCCGCTTGATAATTGGATCTCTTTTAATTGGGACCAATTAGTGGAATGGTTCTTATATCACTCACCCCATGTCTCTTGCATCTACCTTCTTTTTGAGGAAGTCACATGACGAAACGCGTCAAAGGAGGGCAGATGCAAGTTTGTTAGACACAAGACTTTTATGTTTTGTTCCTGAGCTGCTCTAGCCGGCCGGAATTTTTTGCCTTGTGAGCCGTATTGGAATAAAAGTTTATGGTTTTACATATTACGCTATGAAGGTTCTCTTCTTTGTTCGTCTCTAAAACCCTGTGGGACCACGACAAAGCACTTTACCAACACCGCGTCAAAAAGGATCGATCTCCTCATTCCTGAGACATAGCCAGCAATATAGGGGAGAAAGCCAAGTGTTCGTCTGCCGGGACTCGTGGAGAACACGTTTGCGCTCAAGTCCAACTACGCTATTACTCACTAAGAGCTCTTTTGATCAGCTTCTATTTGGTGAGTACCCACCCGAGAGGGGCAGTTCGGACCACCTTAAATACACTGCTATCTTTGTTTGTACATGGGGTTCACCGTTCACCAAATTTTTCTCCATAAGGAACACTTTTTGATGTTTCACAGGATTTTTATATGACTTTATTGGACAATTTGATTGGTTTTTATGTTTTATCTTTATCACAGCAATTTTGTATTGGTTTATTAATCACATTTCATATACATTAATAGGCTCCAGGCCGACCCGCCTGAAAACCTATCTTCCACTTTTTATACAGAATATTTAATACCTTTAGCGCTTTTCATTTTGATTGATTAACATACCGTTGCTCGCTCACTTCTGTCCTTGCAGGGATTCCCCCCTCTCCGATCCACCAGCGCTGACTGGAGGAACGGACGGGGGAGGGGGCGGGTACAGCTGGCTCTGCCTCTAGATAGGAAGAGCCAGCTGTCACTCACGCAGCTGGGTGGATCTCGACAGTAATGTCGGGATCCGTCCCGGCTGCGGCGTCTCAGTATACCGCGAGCTGTAGCCCGCTATATACTGAGCTTTGGGTCTCTGGAGGACGCTAGTATATGTCCTCCCGTGACCCTGAGGAGAACTACGGGGAAAAACACTTACCCCATATTTCTTCTTTAAGAGTTCCCTTCACTGGAACTAAGGGGCCAAGCCCAACCCCTGAAAAACAACCCCACACCATAATCCCCCCTCCACCAAACTTTACACTTGGCACGATGCAGTCAGGCTATTACCGTTCTCCTGGGAACCGCCAAACCCAGACACGTCCATCGGATTGCCAGACAGAGAAGCGTGATCGGTCACTCCAGAGAACACGCCTCAACTTCTCTAGAGTCCAGTGGCGGCGTGCGTTACACCACGGCATCCCACGCTTGGCATTGCACTTGGTGATGTGAGGCTTGGATGCAGCTGCTCGGCCATGGAAACCCATTCCATGAAGCTCTCTACGCACTGTTGTTGTGCCAATCTGAAGGCCGCATGGAGTTTGGAGGTCTGTAGCTATTGACTCTGCAGACAGTTGGTGACTTCTACGCACTGTGCGCTTCAGCATGCGCTGACCCCGCTCTGTCATGTGACGTGGCCTACCACTTCCTGGCTGAGTTGCTGTTGTTCCCAGTTGCTTCCACTTTGTTATAATCCCAGTAACAGGTGACCGCGGAATATTTAGTAGCAAGGAAATGTCACGGAACATCTGAATCCAATGATTTGGAGGGGCGTCCCAATACTTTTGGCAATATAGTGTGTATATATATATATACATTGTATAGGTTTGGTTTATTAGAAATCATTTCAGTATGCAGCAACGGGAACCCGTGCCAAGACAACAAAGGGTTAGACTGTTGCTGTAGATCAGCGGTAGGCTATAAAACTACAAATCCCATGATGCCTCTGTCTCCGGGAGTCACGCCTGTGGCTGTCAGAGTCCTGCAATGCCTCATGGGAGTTGTAGTTCCACCACAGCCAGAGTGCCAATGTTGCCTATCCCCGATGTACTGTATATCATCCCACACAGTGATGACACATTGTAACTGTAGAAGAAAGTTATAATAAATGACGGTCACGTTTCTTTTTGATATTCTGCATTATTGTCGCCGTGCGCGGTGCGGAGAGCAGGCGCCTCGTCCCAGGTCGGTATTCTGCAGAAATTCCTCTTTTACGGCATGCCGCTGTTCTCAGACGTTGGGAAATCTCTCGGGGGTCGGGGATCAGCCGTTCGGTCTGATGGATTTTATGAAGAGTTCTTATAAACTTCGGCTGAGGAAATCTCACATATCTGAACTCCAGAACCCCCCCCCCGGACCCACCAGGATCAGCCACATGGGGCGGGTGAGGAGTCATGCAGTGGGGGGGGGTTTGGCCCCATATATACTGTATGTCCTTCACCCCCTACCACCATCACAACCTCCAAAATCATCCGTATGCATCCATTTGATACATGACCAAGGCTACTATTGTTCTTCCTTTATCATCTCTCCTCCCCAAGGCTGCGATTGGACATGTGACTGCTGCCCCTCTCTCTACCGGTATAGGAAGCAACAGACCGCCCACATCCAACGGCTGGTGATCTCCAGTGATTACACCAGTGCGGTGCAACATAGAAATCACACCTGTGGAGACGTTTACCTACCTCGTTCCCATCACTCGGCCTGTGGAGACGTTTACCTACATCGTTTCCATTCTTCGGCCTGTGGAGACGTTTACCTACATCGTTTCCATTCTTCGGCCTGTGGAGACGTTTACCTACATCGTTTCCATTCTTCGGCCTGTGGAGACGTTTACCTACATCGTTTCCATTCTTCGGCCTGTGGAGACGTTTACCTACATCGTTTCCATTCTTCGGCCTGTGGAGACGTTTACCTACATCGTTTCCATTCTTCGGCCTGTGGAGACGTTTACCTACATCGTTTCCATTCTTCGGCCTGTGGAGACGTTTACCTACATCGTTTCCATTCTTCGGCCTGTGGAGACGTTTACCTACATCGTTTCCATTCTTCGGCCTGTGGAGACGTTTACCTACATCGTTTCCATTCTTCGGCCTGTGGAGACGTTTACCTACATCGTTTCCATTCTTCGGCCTGTGGAGACGTTTACCTACATCGTTTCCATTCTTCGGCCTGTGGAGACGTTTACCTACATCGTTTCCATTCTTCGGCCTGTGGAGACGTTTACCTACATCGTTTCCATTCTTCGGCCTGTGGAGACGTTTACCTACATCGTTTCCATTCTTCGGCCTGTGGAGACGTTTACCTACATCGTTTCCATTCTTCGGCCTGTGGAGACGTTTACCTACATCGTTTCCATTCTTCGGCCTGTGGAGACGTTTACCTACATCGTTTCCATTCTTCGGCCTGTGGAGACGTTTACCTACATCGTTTCCATTCTTCGGCCTGTGGAGACGTTTACCTACATCGTTTCCATTCTTCGGCCTGTGGAGACGTTTACCTACATCGTTTCCATTCTTCGGCCTGTGGAGACGTTTACCTACATCGTTTCCATTCTTCGGCCTGTGGAGACGTTTACCTACATCGTTTCCATTCTTCGGCCTGTGGAGACGTTTACCTACATCGTTTCCATTCTTCGGCCTGTGGAGACGTTTACCTACATCGTTTCCATTCTTCGGCCTGTGGAGACGTTTACCTACATCGTTTCCATTCTTCGGCCTGTGGAGACGTTTACCTACATCGTTTCCATTCTTCGGCCTGTGGAGACGTTTACCTACATCGTTTCCATTCTTCGGCCTGTGGAGACGTTTACCTACATCGTTTCCATTCTTCGGCCTGTGGAGACGTTTACCTACATCGTTTCCATTCTTCGGCCTGTGGAGACGTTTACCTACATCGTTTCCATTCTTCGGCCTGTGGAGACGTTTACCTACATCGTTTCCATTCTTCGGCCTGTGGAGACGTTTACCTACATCGTTTCCATTCTTCGGCCTGTGGAGACGTTTACCTACATCGTTTCCATTCTTCGGCCTGTGGAGACGTTTACCTACATCGTTTCCATTCTTCGGCCTGTGGAGACGTTTACCTACATCGTTTCCATTCTTCGGCCTGTGGAGACGTTTACCTACATCGTTTCCATTCTTCGGCCTGTGGAGACGTTTACCTACATCGTTTCCATTCTTCGGCCTGTGGAGACGTTTACCTACATCGTTTCCATTCTTCGGCCTGTGGAGACGTTTACCTACATCGTTTCCATTCTTCGGCCTGTGGAGACGTTTACCTACATCGTTTCCATTCTTCGGCCTGTGGAGACGTTTACCTACATCGTTTCCATTCTTCGGCCTGTGGAGACGTTTACCTACATCGTTTCCATTCTTCGGCCTGTGGAGACGTTTACCTACATCGTTTCCATTCTTCGGCCTGTGGAGACGTTTACCTACATCGTTTCCATTCTTCGGCCTGTGGAGACGTTTACCTACATCGTTTCCATTCTTCGGCCTGTGGAGACGTTTACCTACATCGTTTCCATTCTTCGGCCTGTGGAGACGTTTACCTACATCGTTTCCATTCTTCGGCCTGTGGAGACGTTTACCTACATCGTTTCCATTCTTCGGCCTGTGGAGACGTTTACCTACATCGTTTCCATTCTTCGGCCTGTGGAGACGTTTACCTACATCGTTTCCATTCTTCGGCCTGTGGAGACGTTTACCTACATCGTTTCCATTCTTCGGCCTGTGGAGACGTTTACCTACATCGTTTCCATTCTTCGGCCTGTGGAGACGTTTACCTACATCGTTTCCATTCTTCGGCCTGTGGAGACGTTTACCTACATCGTTTCCATTCTTCGGCCTGTGGAGACGTTTACCTACATCGTTTCCATTCTTCGGCCTGTGGAGACGTTTACCTACATCGTTTCCATTCTTCGGCCTGTGGAGACGTTTACCTACATCGTTTCCATTCTTCGGCCTGTGGAGACGTTTACCTACATCGTTTCCATTCTTCGGCCTGTGGAGACGTTTACCTACATCGTTTCCATTCTTCGGCCTGTGGAGACGTTTACCTACATCGTTTCCATTCTTCGGCCTGTGGAGACGTTTACCTACATCGTTTCCATTCTTCGGCCTGTGGAGACGTTTACCTACATCGTTTCCATTCTTCGGCCTGTGGAGACGTTTACCTACATCGTTTCCATTCTTCGGCCTGTGGAGACGTTTACCTACATCGTTTCCATTCTTCGGCCTGTGGAGATGTTTACCCACCTCGTTCCCATTCCTCGGCCTGTGGAGACGTTTACCTACCTCGTTCCCATTCCTTGGCCTGTGGAGACGTTTTCCCTACCTCGTTCCCATTCCTCGTCTGCAGTTACAGAGCAGACTGCAGACAGGTGGAAAGTAAACGAACCAATGATTACAATGGTAGATCTCAAAGAATTGCGAACCTTTGGAGTCACTGCGAGGCTGTGACATTCAACCACTGACCTTTTTTTTTTTATTTAAAGGGAAATCCCCACAATTCTCTGACACCTCTCCGCCCTATCCTCTGCATTTTACCACGGCTGGGAGCTGAATTTCCCTATAGCGCCACCTGCTGGTAAATTCTGGTATTGCAGCTCCGTCAGCTGTATAGTGATATTTTTTGAAATAATGAAACTGGATGGGGACCCAACCTGGTCTTCCGAGCAATATTATGGCCGTCCTATGGCTGGAAATCTTTACTTGTGCAGGAGAAGAAAGGGCGTACTTGGAAACAAAGATGGCTGTACTCAGAGAACATACCGAAACAGATTGATATATAGATATATATATAGATATCTATATATATATCTATATATATGTATCATTCACACTGGTGTGGTGTGTTTATTTACTATTCTACTGTTTATTTAGTGAATAAGTAGGAGTAACAACTACCCCTTACTTATTCAGGAGGGGTGGCAGCATCCGGGTGCCCCCTTTATGAAAGGAGGCACTCAGATTCAGATAAGCCCCTCTGCCGGGAGACCCCCACAACCAATGGGCAAGGGTGGTGGAGAAGAGGCCTTTGTCCTCATCGACATGGGGAACCTGCCCCACGTTGAGGCCAAGCGGCCTGTTATAGTGCGGGGGGGGGGGGGGTCGCGTACTTGCCCCCCTTTTTCCTGCTCTGTCAGGCTGCTGCTTGGACCAAGAGTCTGGTATAAATTTGGGGGGACCCCTTGTTGTTTTTTTTTCCTATTTTCACTTTAACAACACATGACATTCGGACAAAATTCACAAAATTCAGATGCATCTGAATTTTCGTTATCAAAAAATTGAGAAAGTGAGAAAGGAGTTAATTTAGGGGTTTTTTTTGTTTTTCTTTTATTGAAAAAAAATAAAAATACATTTTTATTGTTTTATCTGCACATAAAATAATTGTCAGGTTGTTTTCATGACGGGAAACTGAACAAAAGTGTCTGGAATTCATTTGTATGGCTTGTATGGCTTTGATGGGGTCCCAACCCAGCCCCCTTGGGGGTCTGCTGCTTTCTTATATTGTGTGTCTTGGTATCTAAGTCGTGGTCACCGTGTGTTCAATTCTTTGATAAGATAATAAATAAATAAAAAAAATTTAAAAGTGGGCGGAATTGCCAAAAAATCTCTGCCCAGCATTCACACTCTGAGAAACAAAAGTAATTAGCTGAGCCGCTGAGCTGCAAATCTCTGTTATCACTGCAGCTCATTCACTGACTGCGGTTGATTTTCTTTCCTAGCAAGAAAATGGGGGGCAAATCTGTACTCGCTCCAAAATTGCTCATGAGAAAAGCCCACCAAGAACAGCCGGATCCCCTTCTTTCCAGTCTGAGCTGCAGCCAGGATTGGAGAGCCAGCCAAGGCACTGATTGGTTGCTTTTGCTTGAACGGCCAATCAGTGCCCCTGCAAGCATGCAGACCCCGCCCTTGAGGTGCCACAGGGGTTCTAACCAATCTCTGCTCTAAAAACACAAGGTTTAGATTTACCTAAAATGTAACAGAATTAAATATAAGCGGCATCAGGGCCGGATTTCCCACAAGGCCAACCAAGGCCCGGCTTCGGGGCAGCAGGGGTGTGGAATTCCTATCTCCCGATGCCCAGGAAATGCAGTTCTGGGCGCCAGGCGGGTAGTTGTTTTCTACATTTAGCCCTGCTTTGGGCGAGCAGGGCTAAATGTACAGCGGGGAAGCCGCCGCTTGTTTTGTACAAGTGATCTCGGGGATGTCGCCGAGATCACTTGTATGCAGCCTGCAGGTCTGCCATTCACCATTGGGAGGTGTGTGGTGGGTAGGGGGGGGGCGCATTGAGGAACCTGGCCTTGGGGCAGCAGTGAAAGTAAATGCGGGCCTGAGCGGCATGGATTGTGTAATAGTTACAATCACCAGCCATTGTCATGCGTCGCCACTGCTGCGACGGCATCGCCACCACACCGCAGAGTGCGTTTCAGAGGGCGCCCGTGCGTCGCATTGACTAATGTGCTGCAACTGAACCCCCTGTGTTGAGATTCCGGTAATGCACCAGATATAATTATTCCCGGATCTTGTTACAATGGCCGGTCATATTACACATACGCCGGATTTTTATAGGTAAACAAGGATAAAAAAATGTCAAATTGTCCAACACAGCCAAGAGCGCCACAAAACCGTGGCCCGCGTTCTAGCGTAAGAGAGCGCCCCACTCCCAGCTGACTTATTATTATTATTACATAGTATTTATATAGCGCCAACAGTTTGCGCAGCGCTTTACAATATAAGGAAGACATTACAGTTACAATACAATTCAAGACAAGATGGTAAGGAGGGCCCTGCCCCTGAGGGCTTACAATCTAAAAGAGGAGGGGGAATGATACATAAGGAGGTAGCTGTGTGGGGATGAATTGTTTGAGAATGTGAAGGTTCAGTGGTTAGGTTGAGGTGGGATAGGCTTGCTTGAAGAGAAGAGTCTTCAGGGAACGCCTAAAGACAGTCAAGGTGGGAGATAGACGGACAGGTTGGGGTAAAGAGTTCCAGAGGATGGGAGAGACTCTAGAGAAGTCCTGGAGGCGAGTATGGGAGGAGTGGACAAGGGAGCTGAAAAGCAGGAGGTCAATGGATGAGCGGAGGGGACGGTTAGGGTGATACTTTGAGACAAGGTCTGAGATATATCTGGGGGCGCAGTTGTGGATGGCTTTATAAGTGACTATTAATATTTTTAATCGGAACATAAACCACAAGGACAAGAAAGAGTCATTGACTGCTTTCCCTTTACGTATGAAGCAACGCCGCGCGTGTTCACCCTTCCGCCGCCGGAGCCGCTCATATTTCATGTTTTTGCACATGTTTCATGTTTTCCCAATGGCCTGTTAACGCTCCCTCTGTCATCCAGCTCGTAACGAATGCTTCCTCGTACATTCCTTCAACAGATTTGATTTTAGCAGGGCTAAATGTACAGCGGGGAAGCCGCCGCTTGTTTTGTACAAGTGATCTCGGGGATGTCGCCGAGATCACTTGTATGCAGCCTGCAGGTCTGCCATTCACCATTGGGAGGTGTGTGGTGGGTAGGGGGGGGGGCGCATTGAGGAACCTGGCCTTGGGGCAGCAGTGAAAGTAAATGCGGGCCTGAGCGGCATGGATTGTGTAATAGTTACAATCACCAGCCATTGTCATGCGTCGCCACTGCTGCGACGGCATCGCCACCACACCGCAGAGTGCGTTTCAGAGGGCGCCCGTGCGTCGCATTGACTAATGTGCTGCAACTGAACCCCCTGTGTTGAGATTCCGGTAATGCACCAGATATAATTATTCCCGGATCTTGTTACAATGGCCGGTCATATTACACATACGCCGGATTTTTATAGGTAAACAAGGATAAAAAAATGTCAAATTGTCCAACACAGCCAAGAGCGCCACAAAACCGTGGCCCGCGTTCTAGCGTAAGAGAGCGCCCCACTCCCAGCTGACTTATTATTATTATTACATAGTATTTATATAGCGCCAACAGTTTGCGCAGCGCTTTACAATATAAGGAAGACATTACAGTTACAATACAATTCAAGACAAGATGGTAAGGAGGGCCCTGCCCCTGAGGGCTTACAATCTAAAAGAGGAGGGGGAATGATACATAAGGAGGTAGCTGTGTGGGGATGAATTGTTTGAGAATGTGAAGGTTCAGTGGTTAGGTTGAGGTGGGATAGGCTTGCTTGAAGAGAAGAGTCTTCAGGGAACGCCTAAAGACAGTCAAGGTGGGAGATAGACGGACAGGTTGGGGTAAAGAGTTCCAGAGGATGGGAGAGACTCTAGAGAAGTCCTGGAGGCGAGTATGGGAGGAGTGGACAAGGGAGCTGAAAAGCAGGAGGTCAATGGATGAGCGGAGGGGACGGTTAGGGTGATACTTTGAGACAAGGTCTGAGATATATCTGGGGGCGCAGTTGTGGATGGCTTTATAAGTGACTATTAATATTTTTAATCGGAACATAAACCACAAGGACAAGAAAGAGTCATTGACTGCTTTCCCTTTACGTATGAAGCAACGCCGCGCGTGTTCACCCTTCCGCCGCCGGAGCCGCTCATATTTCATGTTTTTGCACATGTTTCATGTTTTCCCAATGGCCTGTTAACGCTCCCTCTGTCATCCAGCTCGTAACGAATGCTTCCTCGTACATTCCTTCAACAGATTTGATTTCCCGTGTCGCTGTTTTGCCCGGAGACAGCGGTGGACAGGAACGATATAGAATAGGAGCGGAGCCGTCATTCGCGCTGCCCCTTCCAGCCACCTGCGAGAGACGCTCCCCCGTCCAGCATGATATCGAATGAGCCTGAAATAATCAATTACGTCGTGAAAATGTGATAATTACAAGTGCAGACTGAAAAATGTCCGAGATAATGTCCGGCCAGCACACCAAACAAAGGCGTATTGCTGGTTGGACTGACGTCCCCTGAGACGCGATGAGCGCCAAGTAAAATCACCTAACAGGTGCACCGTATAAACAAAGCATCCTATGGGGATGGTCTACAGAACACCGGATGTGGCCCCGTCACTTCAACTCTTCCCGCGTAGGTGAAAATGAACACAAATGTATCACAAGGCCTTTTAAAGAATATTAAAGTGTATATCCAGCCAAAGCTTTCTTTTCTTAGTTTTAGATAGAATGGGGAAAGGTCAGAAGGTTTTTAGTGCTGTGGCTCCATTAGAGAGAGTTCTCCTCACTTCCTGTAATTCTGCCAACATTTCCCCAGACAGGAAGTGAAGGGACAGAACCCCTTTCTGATATGTATTCCTTTCCGTGCTTCTGTTGCAGGGCCAGTGTGTGTTGGAGGAAAGGTTGAGGGCCATTCAGAGGCGTAACTAGTGACCGGGGCAAGAATCCATGAAGAGGTCCCGGTACTGGTATTAGCGGTTACCGGGATATTAAATATCCTGGTAATCAGCGGTTACTACGGGCCCCGTCCTTCTGTCCTGGGCCCCCTCTAAGTGGCGGAACTCCAGTGCCTGGTCGCAGCTGCCACCTCTGCGACCCTGGTAGTTCCGCCACTGGGGCCATTGTGTGTTGTGTAGAAGGGTGAGGGCCAGTGAGTGTTGCAGAGAAGGTTGAGGACCATTAAATGTTGAGATTGAAGGTAAGGGACATAGAGTGTTGGGCAGAAGACTGAGGGCCAGTGTGTGTTGGAGGAAAGGTTGAGGGCTATTTTATGTTGAGGAGACGGGTGAGGACCAGTGTGTGTTGGAGGGAAGGTTGAGGGCCATTGCATGTTGGAGAGAGGGGTGAGGGCCAGTATGTGTTGGGAAGAGGGCCAGCGTGTGTTGGAGAGGAGGTTGAGGACCATTGTATGTTGAGGAGAGGGGTGAGGATCATTGTGTGTTAGGAGAGGGGTAAAGACCATTGTGCATTGAGGACAAGGGTGAGGAACATTGTGTGTTGGGGAGAGGTGTGAGGGTCAGTGTGTGTTAGAGAGAAGGGTAAGGGCTAGTATGTGTTGGGAGAGAGGTGAGGACCATTGTGTGTTTGGGAGAGGGATGAGAACCATTGTTTGTTAAGGAAAGGGGTGAGGCCCAGTGTGTTTTAAGTAGAGGGGCAAGGACCATTGTGTGTTGGGGCCAGTGTGTGTTGGGGAGAAGGCCAGTATGTGTTAGGAGAGGGGTGAGGACCATTGTGGGTTGAGGACAGGGGCGAGGAACATTATGTGTTGAAGAGAGGTGTGAGGGTCAGTTTATGTTGGAAAGAAGGGTAAGAGCTAGTATGTGTTGGGGAGAAGGTGAGGACCAGTGTGTGATAAGGCAATGGGTGAAGGCCAGTATGTGTTGGGTAGAGGGGTGAGGACCATTGTGCGTTGAGGACAGGGGTGAGGAACATTGTGGGGGGGATTTATCAAAACTGGAGCAGACAAAAACCGGAGCAGATTTGCACTGCAGCCAATCAGCATCTCTCTCATTTTCAAATCTCACCTGAGCAAACTGTAGAGAGATGCCGATTGGTTGCCATAGGCAACTGCTCCAGATTCTCTCTGCTCCAGTTTTGATAAATTCCCCCCTGTGTGTTGAGGAGATGTGTGAGGGTCAGTTTGTGTTGGAGAGAAGGGTAAGAGCTAGTTTGTGTTGGGGAGAAGGTGAGGACCAGTGTGTGATAAGGCAAAGGGTGAAGGCCAGTATGTGTTGGGTAGAGGGGTAAGGGCCAATGTGTGTTGTGTAGGGGGGTGAGGACCACTATATGTCATGGAGTGGGACAGGGCACCTTTGTGTGTTGAGGAGAAGGGTGAGAGCATTGTGTGTTGGGGAGAGGGTCATCGAGACACGGTGATTTAAGGTGAAGGGTAGTTATTGTTTGTTATTAGGAGGAACCAAGAGCCATTGTGAGCCCAGAACAGGGGTAGACAGCCATTGTGTGCTGGGCATAGGTATACATGGATGGAGGTACAGATGATACACTGGGGAGAGCAATAGAGCACCATTGTATTGTGTTTTTATTTTACTCGCTGGAATCCTAGGCCTGCATCTGGAATGTCCTATGAGCTCACAGTCTCTTGTTTCCGAACACTGCAATTTCATGGCCGTCCTCTCAGATATTCTGCATACGCGAGTTGTGAGATCATGACTTCCTGACTGAAAATCCCAACAAAAACAAGGAGTTAAACTAGTGCAAATTAACAAAAAGGTTTCTGTTTCACTCCCAGCTTCCTGGCCCAGGATTCTGTTATGGGAAGTTATGGTGAATGCCATGCTCCAACATTGTCATGTTTGTATTTTTCAGGACAAGTGGATCAGCTATCAGGTCCTGGGGTTCCGCTACATGGGAAACTTGTAAAGAAGACTTCCACCCAATAGTTAGAATTTCAGTATAAGGTGAATAGTGATGGTGTCAGCCTGTGGGTAAATGATGCATTCAACTCTTTGATGATCTTCTTATTGTAGGGCTTCCTGTCTTGGTGTTGGAAGTCTCTACAAACAGAGACATCTCAAAATTGTAATGGGCCTAGATTTCTATCCAGTCACGTGTCTTGTTTAAGCTAGTAGCCGTTAGTAACATCTAACTGGACTTGTTCTATAATGTTGAAGACTTTTCATAGCTTGTCCAAACCACTTCCTAAGTTCTGAAGAAGTGGCTTGGATAGGCTACGAAACATCTTCAACATTCCAGAACAAGTCCAGTTGAATGAGACTAACTACTACTAGCCATACCGTCACCTGGATACACGAGAACCTTCTCAGACAACACCCCACTGATCAGCCCCACCCTGAAAGTGGTCCCCACTATTTCACAAATATAAAATATGGGATACACCATATCCCTCACCAACGTTATCCATTATCTGTCACCCCAAATTCCCACCCAGTCACAATGACAAAACATTCAAAACGCGGGTACAACGTAATAGAGTTTTAGCGAAAAATTTCACCACAACTGGTTGGCAGATTCCAAATCCTTCACACACAGACTTCTTCTGGAGACACAACGAACTCTCAAGATCTGCTCCCAGCAAGGTCCTCCAAGAAGAACACTCACCACATCCAGCAAAGAATCCTATGAAATCTTAACCTACCTCCAGATTCCTTTCTTCAAGGAATTTGAAACACTTCATTCTCTCGGGAACCGATTGACCATACCATACTCTTCTCACATAGGGCCCCGATATGCAACAGATATCAAGAAACCAACTTCAAACTTATGGCTAGATGGTACAGGGTCACACAGTTCCAAGGGTTCAAACAATGAGTGCTGGAGGAGTGACCCTCATGCCTATTTTCTGGGATTGCCCCAAGATCTAACAGCTTTGGGCACAAGTTACCTATGTGATTCCCTAACTCACAGACATAAAGCTCGGGAAAACTCCCACAGTATGCCTGCCCCACCCCATGCCCATCACAAGGTTCAGATACAAGAAAATCACTACTAGCTAAAGCCTGCGTTCAATACAACTGGAGGCAAATTCATCCCGCAACATTTGCCCAATAGTTTTGGTTTTGAAAACACCTTATGTTCTGCACTGGGCCCTGATACTATATGTCCTCATTAGGTGCCTCACTGATATTTCAGACAGAACCGCCAACCACTGCAATGTGTGGACCACTGTACACCGCACCACGGGGACTGTTTTAGGACAGAACCTGCATCCGCTCCAACATTGGAAACAAAAGGTAACAAAATTACCAAAAAGAATGTACATTTCATTGTTATCTAAAGTTTGTGCAGCCGGTTTATTGCTGACTTTTCTTACCCAGAATTCCATTCAGCAGCACTGAAAGGCTCTCTGTGATATTGTGGTGTTCTTTTCTCTGCCTCTGTCCATGCACCAAAGGCCTGAGCAGCCCAGTATCAGGCCGGAGTGCGCTGCAAGTGTTGTACATGAGTCTTACAGATGATTATATCATGGCCACCATCCAGCACAGAGGGAGATACAGCTGAGCAGTCAGTGACTCTGCACAGCTGTGAACAGCCCCGAGATCTCAGTTTTATCACATAACAAATGCTTCTCAGCACTTCCAGCATTGACAGGCTCAACGATCAGCTGGTCCCGAGCTGCGTTCCTGTCTAACGTTCTCTTTTCTCACACTATCATTCCATATCTGTAAAGGGTAACTCCACCCAGAACAAACAATACAGCTTCTCGCTTCTCTTAGCGGTAAGATGACTACAGAGGGCTGCTTATCCTGCCACAGGGTCTCATTCCTCCCGTTACATTCCCTCTAATGGAAAACAAGCATGCTTGGTCATGGTCACTATTTTCAGATGACTTCAAAATTAACACACAGTGTGGAATGTGAGTAGAATTCTGGGGTGCGTCACTATAGGAAGATGGAGATCCCGATTCCTCTATATAGATCTTTATTATCACTAGAGGGGTCCCCAGCAGGAGGAAGGAGGTCCTGATTCCTCTATATAGATCTTTATTATCACTAGAGGGATCCCCAGGCAGGAAGGAGGAGGTCCTGATTCCTCTATATAGATATTTATTATCACTAGAGGGGTCCCCAGCAGGAGGAAGGAGGTCCTGATTCCTCTATATAGACCTTTATTATCACTAGAGGGATCCCCAGCAGGAGGAGGGAGGCCCTGATTCCTCTATATAGACCTTTATTATCACTAGAGGGATCCCCAACAGGAGGAAGGAGGTCCTGATTCCTCTATATAGATCTTTATTATCACTAGAGGG
>NW_017308472.1:113698-118030 GCF_000935625.1 Nanorana parkeri | reverse complement strand
CCAGCAGGAGGAAGGAGGTCCTGATTCCTCTATATAGATCTTTATTATCACTAGAGGGATCCCCAGGCAGGAAGGAGGAGGTCCTGATTCCTCTATATAGATATTTATTATCACTAGAGGGGTCCCCAGCAGGAGGAAGGAGGTCCTGATTCCTCTATATAGATCTTTATTATCACTAGAGGGGTCCCCAGCAGGAGGAAGGAGGTCCTGATTCCTCTATATAGATCTTTATTATCACTAGAGGGGTCCCCAGCAGGAGGAAGGAGGTCCTGATTCCTCTATATAGATCTTTATTATCACTAGAGGGGTCCCCAGCAGGAGGAAGGAGGTCCTGATTCCTCTATATAGATCTTTATTATCACTAGAGGGGTCCCCAGCAGGAGGAAGGAGGTCCTGATTCCTCTATATAGATCTTTATTATCACTAGAGGGGTCCCCAGCAGGAGGAAGGAGGTCCTGATTCCTCTATATAGATCTTTATTATCACTAGAGGGGTCCCCAGCAGGAGGAAGGAGGTCCTGATTCCTCTATATAGATCTTTATTATCACTAGAGGGGTCCCCAGCAGGAGGAAGGAGGTCCTGATTCCTCTATATAGATCTTTATTATCACTAGAGGGGTCCCCAGCAGGAGGAAGGAGGTCCTGATTCCTCTATATAGATCTTTATTATCACTAGAGGGGTCCCCAGCAGGAGGAAGGAGGTCCTGATTCCTCTATATAGATCTTTATTATCACTAGAGGGGTCCCCAGCAGGAGGAAGGAGGTCCTGATTCCTCTATATAGATCTTTATTATCACTAGAGGGGTCCCCAGCAGGAGGAAGGAGGTCCTGATTCCTCTATATAGATCTTTATTATCACTAGAGGGGTCCCCAGCAGGAGGAAGGAGGTCCTGATTCCTCTATATAGATCTTTATTATCACTAGAGGGGTCCCCAGCAGGAGGAAGGAGGTCCTGATTCCTCTATATAGATCTTTATTATCACTAGAGGGGTCCCCAGCAGGAGGAAGGAGGTCCTGATTCCTCTATATAGATCTTTATTATCACTAGAGGGGTCCCCAGCAGGAGGAAGGAGGTCCTGATTCCTCTATATAGATCTTTATTATCACTAGAGGGGTCCCCAGCAGGAGGAAGGAGGTCCTGATTCCTCTATATAGATCTTTATTATCACTAGAGGGGTCCCCAGCAGGAGGAAGGAGGTCCTGATTCCTCTATATAGACCTTTATTATCACTAGAGGGATCCCCAGCAGGAGGAAGGAGCTACTAGCTATATATCTGCAGTATGAGACCATCTAATGCACTGCTACCTCTGACTGCTTTTCTCACATACTGTACCTCCCAACTGTCCTTTGTTTGGAACCAAATCCCTTGTCCCTCCTTAGTTGTCCCTCTTTTTGGTCTGATGTTCAGAAATCTATGAAAAAGTTCTATTCTAACTACCACAAGTGTTATTCTGCACTGAAATCTTAATAATCTTATTTGCTATTTTGAATAGCCAGCATGAAGGTAAATGTAATGGTGTAAAACAACATTCATTGTTGGCACATAAATGGTTCCAATGGCTCTATTTCTCAGTTGCTAGGTATGGTCTCCGGAGATTTGGAGTGAGATTTGTTGATGTCACTACTGTGCTGCTCACTGTTCTCCTTGCTGGAGAGAAAGCTGTACCTGAGGAGCTGCAGGTCAAGGATCTCCCTGCTTCTGCCTCATCTAATCTATGAGTCTGTGCTTCCTCCACCCCTCCTGCTGCTTCTTGAATATTCGCCTACCAGTCTTCAGTGGGCCAATCTGATACGAGGAAGCAAAGCCCTGTCTCTGGCCAGCTGGCCACCTTCATGCACAGACACAGTGTGTGGTAAGTCAGAAATGAGGAGAACATCAGCTGCAGGAAGACCATAGACAATACTGGTGACTAAGCCCTTTGTCCTCTGTTTGGCTTTTTGGGAACACATTGCACAGTACATGTCCACTTTAATGACTGTTGAGAAAAGAAAATGGGCACCAGTAAAGGGACAAGATCCTTTAGCACCTTGCAGAAAAGGCCAAAGTGTGCCCCCCACCCATGAGCAGCATAGGTTGCATATCCTGGTCTGTTTGTGCCTTCCTCCTGCTGTCTGGCCAAGTCATCACTTAGTTTTGCCTGATGAAGGAGCCGGATGCGTTCCGAAGCGTTACTACACTTGGTGATCTAACTTTACACGTGGAATAAAAAGAACTTTGCTTGGAGAACCTTTGGAGTGCTGGTGACTTACTACTTTGTTTATCCGATCCAGGGGCGCCATCCGCTGTCATTTAAGCACCCCCCGCCATTGGAAGTTGGGGGCATTCTCGGTCAGGAGTGAGGTGGGATCCCCTACATGACTCCTCCTGCTGAGGTGCCAAAAGTGGCCACCTCTTCTGCCTGCCCCTTGGCCTGGCCATGTTGGGTATACAGAGTGCGTTGTTTTCAGTTAAGGGCCCACTCGCACCTATACTCGTTAGTATAGGCAATGTACATGTAATGCGGCACCCAGGTAACGGATGGCCATGCAACACCACTACTCTGGGAAATCAGAAAGAGGGGCGCAAGCACTTTTTTCACAGCCATGGAAAGAAAAGCTAGGCTTCTTTGAGGCCACGGACCAGAACCTTGAACGTTGCGGTCATCTCAGGGTGTCTCCGCTGCTGCTTCCAGACACTTGTGCTAGCATGACTTGTTTATGGCCGACGTGCGTTATTTCCAGAGCTGTAAACATTGCAAGCAGCTGTCTGTCCATCAGCCGAGTTATGGTGGTGACCTTATTATCTAATCCATTGGAGAGATATCCTGCTGTTAGGTCATCCTGCACATTATCTGTGGGAAGCTTCGACATATTGAGCATCCTGTGTGCATTGGGACTCAAAGGTCAGATGTAAAACCTCAGAGAAGACATCAGAGGACAACTATGCGATGCTGATATCCTGCAGTCTACAGGCTCCGCAATACGTCCATTCCAAAGTGCGGGAGATAGATCTCAAAAGTTTCCAAAAAATCTGGTACTGTATATATGGCATAGTCATAATAATGAGGAACACCTTATAGGTACAAGAAGGAAAATCGGACATGCCGAGCAAGTTCTACTGACAAATGTGGCCAAAAAAGTGGGTGTTACGTCACATCGCTATGCTTGTGGTATCATACCTTTCCCCTTACACTATCCTATTCAAGACAAAATAAAACTTTAAGGAGCCAAAGGATCCAGTTGTAGCTTCGGCTGATCCTTCGGCTCTTTTCAGCTGCCGGAGCTCTTTGTTCAGTCGAACCGAAGGGCTGCTGTACGGGCTATTCACAATAGCCCATACAGCAGCCGAAGGCGGCCGAGCGGCTCAGCCGAGCCGAAGGCATATGCTTTGGCTCGACTGAACCGAAGTGGCAGCCGAAGCCGGGCGAAAGGCTGGCCGTAAGCCCCGCAAATGGCAGCTGGGTGGAGCCAACCGTGAACCTGTAAATCTTGCAGGTTCCAAATTCATGGTCCTGGTAAATTTATGTCCAGATTATCCAGGCATTTTTTTTCTTTTCCTTTCTGTATCTATATTTTTGTAGTTGAACCCCAGCCTGTGCTCTTTGTCTTTAGTACATTTGGGTCTAGTCTTGTTCATAAAAAAATGACCTGCTGCTGACACATTTTACACTGTTTTATCCTCTGCAGTATCTTAAAGGAGAACTCTGGGGTTAGGGCTTTTCACCAGAGTTCTCCTTAGTGTAACGGGAGGACACAAACTAGCGTCCTCCCATCACCCTAGGCTCAGTATACCGCGAGCTGTAGCTGAGACGCCGCAGCTGAAGCGGATCCCGACAATTATGTCTGGATCCGCCCAGCTGCGTGAGTGAAAGCTGGCTCTGCCTATCTAGAGGCAGAGCCAGCTGTACCTGCCCCCTCCCCCATCCGTTCCGCCAGTCGGCGCTGGAGGATCGGACAGGGGAGGGGGGAATCCCTGTCACGGCTCTCTGCAGTGACAGGATTGAGAGGTGAGCGAGCGCTGGTATGTGTTCGCTCACCTCCCGATCTACTGAGCCGACCTGTGACAGTCTCATTGTCACAGGTCGGCTAGAACTATGAGGGGAGTGAAAAGCACTCCCCTCATAGTTCTCCTTTAATTCTTGTAGTAAAGCCCCAGTCTGTGATTTGTCTCTAGTACATTTGGGTATAGTCTTGCTCATAAAAAAAAAAAGTTCTACTACTTGCCAATTTTACACTGCTGGATCATCTGCGGTTTCTTAATCTATGTAGTAAAACACCTGACTGCACTCTTTGTTTGTACTGTCAGTGTACATTGTTGCTTAGATTGTCCCTGAAAACCACATGCCCTGTAAC
>NW_017308472.1:108673-113648 GCF_000935625.1 Nanorana parkeri | reverse complement strand
AATGGCTTGATGGATGGATGTCAGTCTGGACGAGTGGGCGTTCCTAGGCAGGCTTCATTTGCATGCAGGCCACCCTTGGTAACACCCACATGTGATGCTGAGCTTCCATGATTAAGAGATAATCTTGTCCAGGCACATCATCACTCTAGCTAAGGGTGCCCACACACCTTACGATAATCGCGGGAAATCCCGCAATCGTACGATTATCGGAAGGTGCGTGGAAGCCGTGCGACCTCTACTATTGTACGGTCGCACGACTTTTAACTTACGAACATGTTCGAAAACCCGCCGAGCATCGATGTTCGGCGGGTGTGTAGCATGTTCGTACGATAAAAGCCGGACGGGCCGGTTCGGCATTGCGGTCATCGGAAGCCCGCACCTCAGGGGGGGGGGGGCACGGCTTGCGCTCATCGCAAGTACGATCTGCCTGTCCAAGATGGGCAGATCGTACGTTTTTTTAAGTACCTTACAACCACCGCAAGACTTTTTTTGTTATAAGGTGTGTGCCCAGCATTAGATAAATACAGGCGATCCTTTTTCCTCGTTTATCATTGGAACCCCTCTGCTTGTGGCCCCCGGGGTCCCCGAAGCCCGACACAACCCTGTGGTTGTGTCGGTGGATTAATATCCCCGCCCCCGCTTGATACAGGGATGTCTGCCCCTCTCCAGACACTTTAAGTGTGTGGTAAGTGTCGGGCGTACAATATTGGTATTGGTGATGGGGCTCTTTCTGTTTGGTTTGACTGCCAAATGTTCTTCTTTTTATATCTCGCACAAGACCCCTATGGATATGTTATATTGTTCAAGTGATTTCATTTCATATACCATTTTTTATTGTTAGATTAGTCCATGATCACCTGAGGAAGCAGTATGTGAAACGTGTCGGGCCTGGATATGCTAATCTCCAATTGAATATATTGGGTATCAAATGAATGTAGTTGGACATATGGGGATGTGAGACAATTTATGGGCTTATGCTCCTGACAATAATAACGTTGATTTTTCTTTTTGTATAGTGCAATCTTTTGTATACATGTTTTTATATTATTTATTGAATGTATAATACATTCTTTTTTTTAAATACAAAATATATCTCTAAGCTGTGGTGTTATACCTCTCTTCAAACCCCTGTTTCCTATTTTTGTTACAATGATTGCGAGACCTGAAATCCAATAGAGGTTTCGAGCATATAGGGGGCAGGGCCAGGGACAGTCAGGCAATTGAAAAGAGGGCTAGATGATGCTGGACATCCTCCAGCTAGGAAACTAGGTGGGCTCTATATGACTTGCTGCAGCTTCTAATGCACCTCGTGCAGTAAAATCAGATTAAAGGAGAACTATGAGATGAGTGATTTCCACTCACCTCATAGTTCTAGCCGACCTGTGACAATGAGACTGTCACAGGTCGGCTCAGTAGATCGGGAGGTGAGCGAACACATACCGGCGTTCGCTCACCTCTCGATCCTGTCACGGCTCTCTGCCGTGACAGGGGAGGGGCTGGATTCCCCCCCCCTACCCGCTCCGATCCACCAGCGCTGACTGGCGAAACGGACGGGGGAGGGGGCGGGTACAGCTGGCTCTGCCTCTAGATAGGCAGAGACAGCTGTCACTCACGCAGCTGGGCGGATCTCGACATCGATGTCGGGATCTGCTCCGGCTGCGGCGTCTCAGTATACCGCGAGCTGTAGCTCCCTATATACTGAGCTTAGGGTGACGGGAGGACGCTAGTTTGTGTCCTCCTGTTACCCTAAGGAGAACTATGGGGAAAAGCCCTAACACCATAGTTCTCCTTTAAGTCCAGGAGAGGAGCCGGTACAACTGTGCAAGACTGAGGAGGGGAAGGCCGGAGTTCAGCTTTAACCCAAGAGCATTTTTTTTTCTAACCAGTTTATTTATCCAACACGCTCCAGCTGATTGATTGAAACATCCCTGGCGCTGGCTTATATTTTGGAGGTAGTGGAAAGCGAGCCATCGGAAAGAATAATATTTTGGGGAACCTCCTGCTCTCTGGCTCGGCTATTTTTAGAGGAGATGTCCCTTTTGGCCAATTATCAGCTAGGTCATTCACGTGCAGCTTCGTCTTGTTGGCTTGTGCCGGGGACCCTCGTGGAGGTCTCAGTCGTGGACAGATGAGCTGCTCTGCTTATGATTCACTGCTCATATTTTATCTCCTTCTGTCTGTTCTGAAATAAAACCGAGCTGCTCCTCCAGATGTACAATATCAGCGTGATGGATCTTTGGAGGCATTGCACAACTTCTCCAGAAACTTTGGTCTGCAGCTTGTTAACTCAGTGAGGTACGCTGGCCCAGCGGCGGAATGAGCCACAAAGGGGCCCCTGTGCAACACCAATTTTTGGGCCCCCAATCGCTACAATCCAAGCAAAAACATGTTTGCTGTGGATTGATGGACAGCTGGAGAAAGGTGAGCCATGTTTAGGTCTATGTAATAGGGAGTGTGAGCACCTATTACCCCTCATCTGGTGCAGTGGAGTATACCGTGTTACCCCAAAAATAAGACACTGTCTCATATATTTTTTTAGCTCAAGAAAACACACTAGGTCTTATTTTCGAGGGAAGGTCTTATTTTTTTTTAAATGTACAACAATCCACACTTATTCATGTAAAAAAGTCTACATGTATTCATGTACAAAAATATGGTGATCAGGGCAATCAGGGGTGCCGTACCTTTCCAAGAGCAATTTGCTAACCAATCGCTGGCCAGAATGAGCGAAGCGCACTTTCACTATGGATTCCCCAGAGGCGGAGTGCATTTGGTATCACTTCGCCTGTGACAGGAGCCGGAGCTATAGAGGAAACATCGGGTTATGTAGCTCTGCTCCCTCCGCTGCCGCCTCGCTTCCTCCACCGCTGCCTTCCTTGGCACCGCTGATTCTCTCCCGCGGCACTTCAAGTTCCTCCTTATGCCACCACCGGCCCTGGGAATGGTCACAACTAGGTCTTATTTTCGGGGTAGGTCTTATATTTTAGTAATTCCCAAAAATAGTACTAGGTCTTATTTACGGGCTAGGTCTTATTTTTGGGGAAACAGGGTAGTGTCAGCAGTGGTGGGAGGCAGCAGGATTCATAGTAAGGGGAGCAGGGGGTTCAGGGTCAAGGGTGCTGTGAGGCAGGGAGGTTCAGAGCCAGGGGTGCAGGGTGGTGCAATGTCAGTACGGGGATGGGGTGGGTCAGTAGTAAGCAGGGCTTGGTGACAGGGCAATGCCAGGGTACAGAGTGCCTGGGGTACTGTGTTCTCCATAGACCAGAATACAAAAGGTGTCTACGTTCCCTTGCCATACATTGGTAGTCCATTCTTATTGTAACACACATTAACACACGCATGCAGCAGCGCACCGCGATGGAACGGTATAGTGTGAATGAGGACTTAGGAGGGGGGTTTCCCAATATGGCTGATATTACGTGCTTTCCATATGTCTTGGGAACTGTTCAGCTTGTTAATTTTCAGCTGCTACATTATATCTTTGTATCATTTAGTGCCAATGCTGCTATAACCTCCAGCCCTCCCCGTAGATACCAGCGATCAGCTCCCGGCACAGGAAGTCTCCCATCACTAATAGCGTATTTGAGGTGTGACCCGTAGTAGCCACACATGAGTTATTAGTGACGGGAGTCTTCCTGTGCTGGGAGGTGATTGCCAGTAGAGTCTTTGGGATAACCCAAAATGGCGCTAATGTCTGCTGCAAGCACAGTGGCAGAAGGAAGGTAATACCGTTGTGTTGCTACTTTGCATGTGCCAGTCCGGCACCATTAACAACACCCATTCCATGGACTAGTGCCATGGACGGACATCCAGAGTGGTCCTTGCAGTAGGTGAGTGTGTGGTTCCATGGGACATGACCTTCTAATTTCTGGCCCCATCAGCTCACATCACCTCCCTATCCCAGGCCTCTGCTGTGGCTAAAGGTGGCCATACACTCTACAACCATCGCAAGACTTTAGTCTTGCGATGGTTGTACAGGGATTAAAAAAACGTACGATCTGCCTATCTTGGACAGGCATATCGCACTCTCGATCGCACTCTCGCACTCTCTTAAAGGTGCCCATACACTGCACGATTATCGTACGATAATCGTATGCGATCGGTTTTTCGTACGATAATCGAGCAGTGTGAACGGAGACGTGCGACCGTTTCTACTGTACGGTCGCACGTCTTCTGTCGAACCAGCATGTTCGAAAACCAGCCGGGAATCGTACGATTCTCGGCTGGTTAGAACGGTGCTCGGAAGACAAATGCCGAGCGGGCCGGTGTGCGCACGCGCACACTGCCCGTTCAGCATTGCGGTCATCGGAAGCCCGCCCCTCAGGGGGGCGGGCTTGCGATGATCGAGAGTGCGATCTGCCTGTCCAAGATAGGCAGATCGTACGTTTTTTTAATCCCTGTACAACCATCGCAAGACTAAAGTCTTGCGATGGTTGTAGAGTGTATGGCCACCTTTACAGAGCCACTAATCACAGCAAACATCACCAACCCCTCCCTCCATATGACCTCTGCACCTCAGTGCATCACTCACCACAGCGCCAGCAATCACCCCCATCACCACCAGTGCGCAGGAACCACCCAACCCATCTCCCCCTGTCATCACTGTGCGTGCAACCACCCCCTTCACCACCACTGCGCAGCAACCACCCAACCCATCTCTCCCTGTCACCACCGGGCGGGCGGGCAACCACCCTCCTCACCACCACTGCACAGCAACCACCCAACCCATCTCTCCCTGTCACCACCGGGCGGGCGGGCAACCACCCTCCTCACCACCACTGCACAGCAACCACCCAACCAATCTCCCCCTGTTACCACCGGACGTGCAACCACCCCCCTCACACAACTACTGCACAGCAACCACCCAACCCATCTCCCCCTGTCACCACCATGCCTGCAACCCCCCCCTCACCACTACTGCACAGCAACCACCCAACCCATCTCCCCCTGTCACCACTGTGCCTGCATTCCCCTT
>NW_017308472.1:92058-108654 GCF_000935625.1 Nanorana parkeri | reverse complement strand
GTCCTCCTGTACTACACTACCTCCCGCTCTTACAACTGCACCTAACCCCCATTTTGTCCCCCTTCTCTCCCCACATCTCCCACATGCAGCACCAACACAAACCTCATCACTCGCCGCCACTTTTCCAATGCGCACTTCCGTGCTCTCCACCACTACCGCACCCTTCAGTATTCAATCCATTCAACGAAGGAGCACACTTTTGTTATTTTTTTTATTTAAACTTGAACAGGCGATCATTATTTTAATAAAAAGCAGAGCAACTTTTGTTGCAATACCCATTCATTCAATGTGCAGTAATGCCTTTTCACCACTAGATGTCCTCAGTCTTCCAGGATGAATGACAACCAGCACCCCTCAACGCACCTCCTCTGAGCCCAGACTGTCATGGAGCTGCTACCCTAGGGGAAGTTTTGTCACATGAGCGCCATTGCAACATTAAGCGCCAAAATGGCGCCATTGCAACAAAAAGCGCCATTGCAACATTAAGGCAAGAATCAGCCCATTGCTTGCATCAGTGATGAGGGTTCTTGAGAGGAGTACCGAGGCAGAGATGCTGTGATGTTTTCAGGAAGCAGAATGTACAGCACCGTGCCAGCTCTTCCCACCTGCACTGCATAAAGAAGCACAGAGACCCGGTGATGGCATCCCCAGGTCTGAAATAAGGTATGCAATGAAAACGGAAAGGTTTTATTTAGTATGTTGATGGGGAGGGGGGGACCAGAGAAGGTAAAATATAGTAGATTAAACTTTAAAAAAAAACTTTGGGATAATTATAAATGTTTGCAATGCACTTCATTCTCTGACAGTTGTTAGGAAAAAAATATGGCTGTTTATACTTGTTTGGGATGCTTTATGACAGGGTGGACCCTAGCAGGTGCGCGGGATGTCTCGTAATATGGTGCTCCAGCCGTCACGGTATCTAGAGGATTGGTATTTGTGCTTGGTTGCTGAGGAATGGAAGATAACCGTGTCATCTATCAGCGGCCTCCCAACCGGTCCCACACTCAAGTCTAGGGGTTCACCTTAGTCAACAACCCGGGATCCCCCTTCCAGCATGACCTAAGCCCCCAATCCTCTCGGGGGGGATGTTGATGCAACATGGAAAGCAAATCATTCGATCATCCCAATTACTATGCCGAGGGACGGACGGCTGTTTATTTTCATTTATTAAATTAGCGGAGGGCCACTCGGGGCTATAAAGTTAAAAACTCCGCATTACGAGAGCCAAGGCTGTCTGGACGTGTTCGCGGGACTCTCGGAGATGATCCGGGGTTAATGACCCCTCGTAATTAATTTCCTTCTATAAAAAAAGACCAGATCAGCTTGCAAAGGAAGATATCCAAAAACGTTTCCTCTTCCTGCATTGGGCCAGAGGTCTATGATCTGCTCAAGCCTCGGAGGTCGTAATGTGTATCATGAAACCCCGGTGTGTGCTTATACATGTGAGATTAGCGGTTTACCCAGATGTATCACCAAATAGGAAACATCAACAATAAAGACATTCAAGTTGAAGTTTAGTTAACTTTTTTGGGGGGATCCAGCACCGAGGACATACACTATATTACCAAAAGTATTGGGACACCCCTCCAAATCATTGGATTCAAGTGCAATGCAAAGCGTGGGATGCCGTGGTGTAAAGCGCGCCACCACTGGACTCTAGAGGAGTGGAGACGTGTTCGCTGGAGTGACCAATCACGCTTCTCTGTCTGGCAATCCGATGGACGTGTCTGGGTTTGGCGGTTGCTGTTCGATTGTTGCACTGTACTAGTTTGAACGGGTCCTCAAAAACACTGACAGACGCACACAACCACAGACACAATCTCACACTCATACACACTCCCAAAAAAAAATTATTTTCTTTTTTTTAAGATCCCCCCAGTCTCCCTACCTTACGGGAACTGGAGCGGATCCTCATCCTTGGGTCCAGTGTGGGCTGCTGTGCTGTGATGGAGCTCCATCCATACATACATGAATTGCTTGCACAGCTCCCTTGCGTGCCCTGTAGAGGTGTCGGGAGACAGAATGTGATGTCACTCCGGTCCAGGCACCTCTACAGGACACGGGAGGGAGCTGTAAACAATGCACGCATGGATGGGGCTCCCTCATGGCCATAGCTCCAGCCCACCCCACCCCACCTCAAGATGACACTCAGCGCCGGGCAGCATATTTTGAATGGCTGCTTGGGGTGACAGCTAACAGTACTGTGCTAGGGAGAGGCGGAGGAGCCTCATCAAGAAAAGTGGAAGGCAGGGCCGTAAATACTGATCACGGGGCCCCATAGCAAAAACTTGATGCCCTTTCCTGACGACCTTTCTCTAAGCTTTAAGTAACAATGCCAAGAAGTCATCACTACACTGTAGACTTTACAGGGGATTAGAATTGTCATCAACTGCAACCACTCCAACCCTTATCTTATCTTCACATGTTCTATGTTCTATGTTTAATTGCCTCAACAAGCTAATGAGGCCCCCTTACACCCCCAGGCCCCATAGCAGTCACCTGGGCTGCTATGGCTATAGTTACGCCACTGGTGAAGGGCACGCGGCGGCATACTAAACACAGGGTCGTGACCCACCAGTTGAGAACCAAAGGTCTAGGGCATGCGGGAAGATTACATGCAACTTGTGAGGTCATCCATACCACCTAGTGACAATCTTAAAACTCTTGGACCGAACGCCCGACAGTATCAGGAGAGAGGAGGGGACCCGGCGGCATACCTTATCCCGCCGGGTGACTGTCCCCTCCTCTCTCTGCCGGCGTCCATCACCAAGAATACTGACGTCATCGCGCATGCGGTGACGTCTCGGCGGGGTGACACTCGGTTACCGCTCCGGGTGTCACCCAGCCATGGGACGCCTCTGTTTTTCATTGCTCTCTTTGTCCCTAATGGGAAGATTCCCTGCCACTTTCTTTCAGGACAGGAAGTATTAGGAATTCTCTCCAACAAGGACTAGACAAAAACATATTTTAGTAAAGTCAGGAAGCATTGTTACATAGTTACATAGTATTTGAGGTTGAATAAAGATATTAGTGAATCAAGTCCAACCTATTAGGATCTCATTCTAGGAGTACCCGAACCCCTGTATATTGCGGTCCCTTAAGAAATCGTCCAAAAGTTTCTTGAACAATTCCACATTATTTGCTGAGATCGCCGCCTGTGGCAGGGTATTTTGACAAGTACAAGTACTTTTCAAAATACCCTGTTTTTTCCGCCCTCACCCTGCAGCGCCCTCAGGCGGCTGCTTGCCTTGCCTTGCAGTAGCGCCGGGCCTGTATGTATCAGCATACACTGTGAACATATGGACGCACACTTCAGATAAAACCACATGATTGGTGTCTGGAATAGGTTTTCACGGGGATACATCAGTGACTGGTTGTGAAGAATGCTTAATAAGAACCTTGAAAGCATCAGATTCTCTATGTCCCATCCGGTAGGACCACGTTGGCATTGCCTCGCCTCGGTTATTCCTGTCGGATGCTGCCAGGATCTACGTGGCCATAATCTCATGAAGAATTTGAGCCATTATGTGAGGTGTGTTGTGGAAATTTTATTAGGATGTGTTTTTTAGTATATTGTATATGTGAATATTGTCATCATGTCTCTCAGTGTCCGGTTTGCTGGGTTATGCTCTATGGAGCGTAGCCGGGATTAATCAGCACTGAGTGTAAACCATTGGAGTGGATGCAGTTCCTCTGTGAAAATGCGGTTCCTTTTTTTAAAATGTGTAACTTGTTTCTCAGGACCGCGGCTCGTTACAGAGCGTAGAATGGAACCGTCTGGGAGGCCTGGCGTCCGTGTAACGGTGATTGCAACTGACTCTAAAATATACAGTCTCCTCAATGGCTCCGCTATTCTTCCACTGCATTGGGTTTCATTTTATAAAGTACTTCTCCTTGTGCCATTTCTCTTTCCAATTTTAACAAATAAGGCATGCCAGGAAGGTGCCAAAGTGCCAATCCCGGCAATAAATTCCCTCCGCGGCTCTTTATATATCCTTTCAGAAGGCACACAAAAAAAAAAAGATGGAATTGAGTAAAAAAAATCGGAGTTTGCCAAATGCCGTAGAAAACATGATACGAAGAGCATGGCAATGACTAATTGAGCGTCTCTTAATGCTGTTAGAAGCCCTAAGGTTCCATCAGCCTTTCCAACAGCTCTGCTGCATGAAATTGGCTACATGCAGCCCCTCGGTTGTCCCGTGTCGTGGAATGCTGCATGTTTTTTGATGGGATTAATTTCACCATTGGGGTCGTTTGTAATAGGCCGTCCATCACACAACACGATCTGCATTTAGGCAAATACAGGGTCTTATTATTGGCATGGAAACTCCCGGGGGTTTGGTGATTTACAAATTAGGGAGGTGCAATGTGATCCTGCAAAAGCCGCTTTCCAACATCTTAACTCTTTTTCATTCGGATTTGTTTCTCTACAATGTAAACTAAAAGGTTAGAACACAGGATGACTTTAGAGTGATCATTGAATGGATAGGCTGCATTCTCAGCGATGTCACCGGACTCTAGAAAATGGATAGGCCGCATTCTCAGTGATGTCACCGGTATCTAGTGAATGGATAGGCTGCATTCTCAGTGATGTCACCGCTCTCTAGTGAATGGATAGGCTGCATTCTCAGTGATGTCACCGCTCTCTAGTGAATGGATAGGCTGCATTCTCAGTGATGTCACCGCTCTCTAGTGAATGGATAGGCTGCATTCTCAGTGATGTCACCGCTCTCTAGTGAATGGATAGGCTGCATTCTCAGTGATGTCACCGCTCTCTAGTGAATGGATAGGCTGCATTCTCAGTGATGTCACCGCTCTCTAGTGAATGGATAGGCTGCATTCTCAGTGATGTCACCGCTCTCTAGTGAATGGATAGGCTGCATTCTCAGTGATGTCACCGCTCTCTAGTGAATGGATAGGCTGCATTCTCAGTGATGTCACCGCTCTCTAGTGAATGGATAGGCTGCATTCTCAGTGATGTCACCGCTCTCTAGTGAATGGATAGGCTGCATTCTCAGTGATGTCACCGCTCTCTAGTGAATGGATAGGCTGCATTCTCAGTGATGTCACCGCTCTCTAGTGAATGGATAGGCTGCATTCTCAGTGATGTCACCGCTCTCTAGTGAATGGATAGGCTGCATTCTCAGTGATGTCACCGCTCTCTAGTGAATGGATAGGCTGCATTCTCAGTGATGTCACCGCTCTCTAGTGAATGGATAGGCTGCATTCTCAGTGATGTCACCGCTCTCTAGTGAATGGATAGGCTGCATTCTCAGTGATGTCACCGCTCTCTAGTGAATGGATAGGCTGCATTCTCAGTGATGTCACCGCTCTCTAGTGAATGGATAGGCTGCATTCTCAGTGATGTCACCGCTCTCTAGTGAATGGATAGGCTGCATTCTCAGTGATGTCACCGCTCTCTAGTGAATGGATAGGCTGCATTCTCAGTGATGTCACCGCTCTCTAGTGAATGGATAGGCTGCATTCTCAGTGATGTCACCGCTCTCTAGTGAATGGATAGGCTGCATTCTCAGTGATGTCACCGCTCTCTAGTGAATGGATAGGCTGCATTCTCAGTGATGTCACCGCTCTCTAGTGAATGGATAGGCTGCATTCTCAGTGATGTCACCGCTCTCTAGTGAATGGATAGGCTGCATTCTCAGTGATGTCACCGCTCTCTAGTGAATGGATAGGCTGCATTCTCAGTGATGTCACCGCTCTCTAGTGAATGGATAGGCTGCATTCTCAGTGATGTCACCGCTCTCTAGTGAATGGATAGGCTGCATTCTCAGTGATGTCACCGCTCTCTAGTGAATGGATAGGCTGCATTCTCAGTGATGTCACCGCTCTCTAGTGAATGGATAGGCTGCATTCTCAGTGATGTCACCGCTCTCTAGTGAATGGATAGGCTGCATTCTCAGTGATGTCACCGCTCTCTAGTGAATGGATAGGCTGCATTCTCAGTGATGTCACCGCTCTCTAGTGAATGGATAGGCTGCATTCTCAGTGATGTCACCGCTCTCTAGTGAATGGATAGGCTGCATTCTCAGTGATGTCACCGCTCTCTAGTGAATGGATAGGCTGCATTCTCAGTGATGTCACCGCTCTCTAGTGAATGGATAGGCTGCATTCTCAGTGATGTCACCGCTCTCTAGTGAATGGATAGGCTGCATTCTCAGTGATGTCACCGCTCTCTAGTGAATGGATAGGCTGCATTCTCAGTGATGTCACCGCTCTCTAGTGAATGGATAGGCTGCATTCTCAGTGATGTCACCGCTCTCTAGTGAATGGATAGGCTGCATTCTCAGTGATGTCACCGCTCTCTAGTGAATGGATAGGCTGCATTCTCAGTGATGTCACCGCTCTCTAGTGAATGGATAGGCTGCATTCTCAGTGATGTCACCGCTCTCTAGTGAATGGATAGGCTGCATTCTCAGTGATGTCACCGCTCTCTAGTGAATGGATAGGCTGCATTCTCAGTGATGTCACCGCTCTCTAGTGAATGGATAGGCTGCATTCTCAGTGATGGCACCGCTCTCTAGTGAATGGATGGGCTGCAGTCTCAGTGATGTCACCGGTCTCTAGTGAATACAGTGACCTCCTTTAATAATATCATATCAAATATTTTTACAACACATTGTCTCTTCTTAGCTGGAACACATCAGTTATTTTTCTAATTAATAGTTTAGGAAAGTATTTGCCGGGCAGCCGCGACCTTCACCCCTTGTTTGCGCAGAGGAAGGACAGAAGGGAATTTTCCTGTAAGGAGGGTCGGGGGGGTCACACGGAGGTCGCTCATCGGCCGTAATCCCGGAGAAGCTCTGCGCTCCAATAAACCACTGGGGCTCCTCCGAGTTTCCAAGAATGAAGTGCTGCAATTAGAAATGCTCTAATTCAATATTATAAATTAATCTCTAAAGGTTTAATTGGACCTTTGGACTTCTCCTCATAGAATGAGTAATATACTTTTGTTACGGTAGAGCCAAAATGGGAAGTGCCTTTGCCTGGTGGGAACGAGGAAGAATTATACAAGCTCTAATGACTATTTATTTCTTTAGGCACCTTGGGATTGCGCAATGGTTGGAGGCTGCGATAAGCAGATTGTTCCGCAGCAGCCGAGGCGGAATAAGGCGTAACTGTGACCAATGTCGAGGGAACGAGGAACCCAGGACGCCTTTCTATCTAGAGTCTTGGTTCTCAACTGGTGCGTCGTGACGCAAAAGTGGGTCACGACCCTGTGTTCAGTGGGTCGCCGTGTGCCTTACACTTTTCTAGGTGAGAGTCTCTTAGCCTCTTCCTAGCGCGGCACTGTCAGTTCTCACGCAGAGCAGCCATTCAGAATATGCTGCCTGGCATTTAGTGTCAGCTTGAGGTGGGGTGGGCTGGAGCTAGGGCCAAGAGGGAGCTCCATCCATACTTGCGTTGCTTACAGCTCCCTCCCATGTCCTGTAGAGGTGCCTGGACCGGAGTGATGTCACATTCTGGCTACCGTCACCTCTACAGGGCGCGTATGGGAGTTGCACAAGCAACGCATGTATGGATGGAGCTCCGTCACAGCACAGCAGCCCAGCACTGGACCCCAGGCTAAGGATCCACTCCAGTTCTCGTAATGGCACCCCAAACACACCTCCCGCCCACAGATCAATCGCCCGCACCAGAACGCACGGTACCACAATGCTGTATGTTCCATTGCAGTGCGACTTGGGTCACGACTTAATGACCGAGGACAAATGTGGGTCCTGAGGTTGCACAGGTTGAGAACCCCTGATCTAGAGAATGAGTCCGTCCCTTCTACTCCCATACATTTAAAGGGACGCTGTCATCGCCAAAACAACCCACTACCAATAACAAAAAGAGGTTCCTGCCAAAGAAGAGGTATTACGTTTATCTCCCCACCACCCGTGATGATGATCCTCACTTCCTTGAAGAGTTATGGCCACCAAAGTATCTTCAGCATCTGACACAGTTCTTGGAGTGTCCCCTGTAGAGATGACCATAACTAAGAGCTTTAATTTCCCAGAAATGCTTTTCTAATTGGGAAATTTGTCAAAATGTTGCCATGTTGGTCAACGTTCAAAGAGAAATGAATGTGACAGTGTCTCTGCAAAGGTCCCCCTTTCTTCAACCCCTGAACTCACCTTACTCATGCTCCTTTGCCCCTCCTTCCTCCTCCACAGCTGGAACTGAAGTGACTTCTGCTGGTGAGACGGGCGAGTGGTGGCATCAAGCAACATTCTTCCCACTGACCCCCAATGTAAGGAGCATTCTTCCCACTGACCACCAATGTAAGGAGCATTCTTCCCACTGACCCCCAATGTAAGGATCATTCTTCTCTCTGACCCCCAATGTAAGGGTCATTCTTCCCACTGACCCCCAATGTAAGGATCATTCTTCTCTCTGACCCCCAATGTAAGGATCATTCTTCCCACTGACCCCCAATGTAAGGAACATTCTTCCCACTGACTACCAATGTAAGGAACATTCTTCCCACTGACCACCAATGTAAGGAGCATTCTTCCCACTGACCCCCAATGTAAGGAACATTCTTCCCACTGACCCCCAATGTAAGGAGCATTCTCCCCACTGACCCCCAATGTAAGGAACATTCTTCCCACTGACCACCAATGTAAGGAACATTCTCCCCACTGACCCCCAATGTAAGGAACATTCTTCCCACTGACCACCAATGTAAGGAGCATTCTCCCCACTGACCTCCAATGTAAGGAGCATTCTTCCTGCTGACCACCAATGTAAGGAGCATTCTTCCCACTGACCCCCAATGTAAGGAGCATTCTTCCCACTGACCACCAATGTAAGGAGCATTCTTCCCACTGACCCCCAATGTAAGGAGCATTCTCCCCACTGACCTCCAATGTAAGGAGCATTCTTCCTACTGACTACCAATGTAAGGAGCATTCTCCCCACTGACCTCCAATGTAAGGAGCATTCTTCCTACTGACTACCAATGTAAGGAGCATTCTTCCCACTGACCTCCAGGCTAATGTACCATGAGCTATACATATAGTAATTATAATCAGGGGTTTCATAAGACCTGAAGGTCATTTCAAAGTTTCCTCGACAATAAAAAGGTTGAGAAAGGCTGATCTGTGGTAACATTGTGCTACTATGTAACTATTTGATGTACATCCACCTCTGATGAAGTTCAAGTAACGAAATGCGTGAGTAGGGAATAAGAAACGCATTGTTACCAGCCTGATACTGAGCGAGACATTGGGGATCGGGATCTGTTATTAGCTTACTGAAGCTCCCCGAGTTACATCATCCTGGCACGGCCAATCAAGATGGCGAAAAATCCCAAACATGGAAGAAGATGTTGGCGCCAGCGAGGGATCTCACAGATGTCACATTGCTGGTAGGTAGGTAGGTGGGTATAGTTCTTCTTTAATCTTGTTTTTTAATAATATTACCCTAGTGCACCATTAGAAACCTCTTTACTCTGAGCATCGCACACTCATATACTTGTACAAGAACGTTCTGACTTCTCAGTGGGATCTCTACGGGGAATATCCATCTGTAGGGAGTTCAAGACCACAGAGGGAAGCAAGTGTGATTCAGTGACATGCAGTGCATTCTGTGCTGGGCGAGGCATCCCCCAGCCCGCCGAAGCTCTGCCTTGTCCCGCCAAAGCCCCACCCCATCCTGCCGAAGCCCCACCCCCAGCTCGGTAACCAAGCTGTGTGGGGAGGAGGAAGGGAGGAGCCTCCCTTTCCCTCACTTGCTCGTCACTGCTGAGACATCGAGATCGATGTCCTGACTGTTTTTTTGTTGATTGGACATCTTGGGCCAATGGCACTTTGCCATTGGTCCAAGCCATCCACAGAGCTCACACCTCTAACACAGAGTAGAGGCTGTGACAGCTCTTGCCTCACCAAGTTAGGTTGCACAAGCAGTGGGGAAGCCCGCCGCTGTGTAACCTAACTACCTGTCAAAAGCCGGATGGAGCGCTGCTTGTAATTAACAGGCAGCGCTCGGTCTATGACAGGTTACACAGCGGGGGGGGGGGCTTTCCCTGCTGTGTAACCTGTAACAAGCCGATCTGATTGGAGAAAAAACTGCTGACACCTTTTGTCTTGATAATACTAGGCGAGGCTCGGGCCCACCTGCCTCCCCTGACCGCACGTCCCTGGCGTGATTCCTTGGAGAGGAGATTATGAAGTGCTTTCTGACTTATCCCTGGGGCACCTTGACACCAAGCGTGGCTCTACGCAGTCCTGACCCCCACGGCAAGCTGAAGTCTCCAAAAGACTCCAACTGCTGGGTAAAAAAAGTATCTTGTGGTCGCCCGCTAAACACAATATATACGTGGTATGACTCGGGCCTTGCACACCTAGGCCACACCTCATCGTGGCAACCGTGCACGATTCCGCACGGATTGCCGCGTGGTCAGGAGTCGCCAAGGTGTGAACCGATCGCACTGTGGGTGCCGTTATTTTCTAATGGCGCCCCAGTCGCGCCGGGCAGAGGGCGCGGTTTCCCACCGTGATTCCGAACAGCCGCGCGCCGTGTACCGCCCAAAAAAGCACATGTACCCTTTTTTTCTGCGATCGCCGCGCAGATGTCACCCCATTGAAATCAATGGGGGCGCTCGGCCAGGGACGGATTTATTCTCTCTGCTGCCCCAAGGCCATGTTCCCCAATGCGCCCCCCTACCCGCCAAACCCCCCCCCATGGAGAATGGCAGACCTGTAGGCTGCATACAATGTCACGAGATCACTTGTACAAAACAAGCGGCGGCTTCCCTGTTGTACATTTAGCTTGCCCAAAGCCGGGCTAAATGTAGAAAATAACTACCCGCCTGGGCATCGGGAGATAGGATTTCCACACACCCCTGCTGCCCCGAGGCCAGGTCTTGGTTGGCCTTTTGTGGGAAATCCGGCCCTGCGCGCGGCAATCGCTGCCTGCATTGTGCAGGACCGCACGATCCCGGATGGCCTCAAATGAGTGGTCCTGCTGACAACAGTGAGCTCCAGTTGAGTAGGTGGCGGGATTGCCCTGGTGGTGGGATTCCTCCTGGAACACCCATTGTCTACAAGGGAAGGCCGGAGTTCACCTTTAACCCTTCCTTACTCCTTTTCCGTAACTACAGATACAAAGTTATGGCTTTAGATCCACTTTCAAGCGGCAGACCCCTTTAACAAAGCCAGACGATGGACAATAAATGGATCTCAGTAACTCTCTATGACATAACCCCCCCCCCCCCCCACCCCTCCAGCAGCTGGACGGGGAGGGGGCAGACAAACATTCCGTGCTGTCCTCCCCAATTAGCGCTGTTTACACTGGACGGAGCGATTCTAATAAAAAGCCGTAAAATAAAATAAAATGTAAAAAAAAAAAAGGAGACAGAGAAGAGACGGCGTTCTCCGGGCCAGCGGGAAAACACTGCTTCTTTTCAGAGCGCGGCGTGTAAGTAAATAACCCCGAATATATTTTTGATACTGACTCCGTCTGCTGTCACCAGGACATTTTTTAAAGTGTTTATACGGAATACCTCATCATTCCTCTGGCAGGCGCCGCGGTTTTCCATGAAGCGGCGGGCTATGAGGGTTAAAATGAGTACCTGTCACCAGAGAACCTGCTGCGGGGCTGACAACGCGCGCAAGTCTTCAAAAGAAGGGAGACATTGTCAGTGTGGGAGCAACCTGCAGCTCGCCGCCGGCTGAGGATCTACGGGCCCCCCCCCCTTGAGCCGCTGGCAGCCATGTTGGCTTCGGCGATAGGATGACATATCCCTCTGCTTCCTGGGAAAGCAGGAGGGCTTTAACCCCTTCGTGTCCGGGGGTTATCACCTGTAGCTTTGTCACCGGTGCGACTCCCCAAGCCGTTCCTTCTCAGGTGGATGCAAAGTGTCCCGGACACAATGTAGAGGTTCCTCTCGGTCCGCCTGTTGGCGGTGAAGAGCCGGGCCGAGCAGATTTATTAAGTGGGGCGATCCCTATCAAACGGCAGCGATCTCCAGCTGCAGGTCAGTGTGCGTTGGACCAAGTCTACTGGTAATGGGCAAAGGAGGAATCAAGTAGCATCAGGATGAGTCTTAGGGGGGTGGATGTTCTGTGCGGCTCCCCAGTCTGCTAGGTGACCACCTAGGAGCGGTCAACCAACCTGTTCCATCACCGAGGGGTCCATTTATAAACCATTCATGGGGTCCGTAGCCCGGAGAATAACATTCACTCTGCGAGAATAGATGCCAAAACAAACACTTTGGGGGATATTCACTATGGAGCCGAAGGATCCAGCCGTGTCTTCGGCTGATCCTTCGGCTCACTTCGGCCGCCGGAGCCCTTCGGTTCAAGCGAGGGGCTGCTGTAGGGCTATTCACAATATTCACAATAGCCCTACAGCAGCCGAAGGCGGGCGAGTGGCTCAGCCGAGCCAAGCCGAGCCGTAGTCACAGCCGAAGCGATCGTTCGCCCCGCAAGTGATAACAACTGGGCGAAGCCAGCTGCATCTTTATTAATAGGGTACCCCGATGCAAACAAGCCCCCCTGGGGCCACCGGGTCAGGGCTTATGGGGAAGAGGCCCTTGTCACCATCGGCACGGAGACAAGGTGCGCTGGAAAAGCACCCTCCTAGTCCTGAGGGCATGTGCCCTGGTATGGTGCAGGGAGGGGGGGGCACTCGCTCGCCCCCCTTCCCCCCATTCCTGCCCTTCCAAGCCTGTGCTCGGATCAAGGGTCTGGTTGGGAATTTTATGTGGGACCCCACGTTTTCCTCCCTTATTTTGGGGGGAGGGGTTTCATCCTTAAAATTTCTACCAGACCTGAAGGGCCTGGTATGACTTTGGGGGGGGGACCCCCACTCACTTTTTTTCTTACTAGGGGTCCCTACTAACTTTCCTACCTATTCTGTTCACTACCTCGGAGGTGAGCATGTTCGGCTGACCAAAGCCAGACGATTTACAGCTGATATTAGCCGATGTATGCCAGGAGTCAGTCGTACAGCTCCAAAGTGAATGGCCGAACGCTGTTTGGCTCTGTTCACTTCGACTCGGTTATTCACTCGGCTGCCTCCAGCAGCTTTTAGTGAATAACCCTCTTTATTTATTTTTTCTTTACAAGTGGAATCATTTTTTCCCCGAATGTTTTCATGTAATATTGCTTTATGGCCACTAGATGGTGCTAATGGAGCACAGGAAATGAATATATGTTGGGTTTTTTTTGCTCCTCACCGCCATCTAGTGGCCATATTGTGATATCACATATAAAAAAAAACGTAAAGAAACAACTAAAATACATTTGTTTTCACGTATATCTGCACAACATGAACGTTCACAGATATCAGTGATGTCACAAGTGGGGTGCGGTCCTGGCAGGCATCAATAAGAGATGAACGCGCATTCACGGAGACGTCATAGCGCACGCGTGCGTCGACGTTACGCGCAGGCGCAGGACGCCCCTGACAGGTATGGCTATTTGCCCTGAAAATCATTTATGAATAAACCCCTAGGAGTCCGATTACAGTGATCTATACATGTAACAGCACATGCTTTAGTACATGCTCCCGCAAGCAGCACCACTGTGGACTCGTATGACGCTTGGCGTGTGCGCTTGCAGGTCTGTGCACATGTAACAGGTAAACGCAACCAGTAAGATAAACCCCACACCCTGATGTGGGGCGATGGAGCCAGTTAGGGTGTGGGGCTATAATGGTTGATGATAAGGGGGTAGAAGGAAAGGTAAACCGTCTTGGTATATGTGTTCTCTATACATGTTTAATGAAGTAAGAAATTATGAATTTGTTACAGAATAAAACTCTTAAAGGGTCATCCAGCCCCCCTAAAATATGATACCTGCCTCCATTACCAGCTCCGGGCCTATTTCAGTGCCCCGGCATTGTAAAGGGGCTGCACAATGTTTCCGCAGCTTGGCCCTAGCTTAAAAACTTCTGATGTTTGCTGCAGGATGCATCCCACATTGCGCCCCAAAGTTTGTGGCCGATCCAGGACTGCAAAATATTCAGCCCATTGTTCCTCAAATAATACATTTTTAAATTTTATTGCAAGATACAACTTGTCTCTCCCTCTCATATTGTGGACTAGCCAAACCGCTTAGACACCGTTCAGCCACTGGGAGATATTTGTGGCTATTTTCTCTCAGAAAATACACTCTTCTATTGAAAGATAAAACTGGCCTTGTCTCTCCTTCATATATTGCGGGCTAATCAAACTGCTTACATACTGTCCAGCCATTGAGTGATATTTGTGGCTATTGTCTCTCAGGTAATACTCTCTTCTATTGAATGATAAAACTGGCCTTGTCTCTCCCTCTCATATTCTGGGCTGATCAAACTTCTTACATACTGTCCTGCCACTGTGAGATATTTGTGGCTATTGTCTCTCAGATAATACACTTTTCTAATAAAAGATAAAATTGGCCTCATCTCTCCCTCATATATTGCGGGCTAATCAAACTGCATACACACTGTCCAGCCATTGAGTGATATATGTGGCTATTGTCTCTCAGATAATACTCTCTTCTATTGAATGATAAAACTGGCCTTGTCTCTCCCTCTCATATTCTGGGCTAATCAAACTTCTTACATACTGTCCTGCCACTGAGTGATATTTGTGGCTATTGTCTCTCAGATATTACACTCTTCTATTAAAAGATAAAACTTGCCTTGTCTCTCCCTCTCATATTCTGGTTTAATCAAACTTCTTACATACTGTCCTGCCACTATGAGATATTTGTGGCTATTGTCTCTCTGATAATATACTCTTCTATTTAAAGATAAAACTGGCCTCATCGCTCCCTCATATATTTCGGGCTAATCAAAATGCATACTGTCCAGCTGTTGAGTGATATGTGTTGCTATAGTCTCTCAGATAATACACTCTTCTATAAAAGATAGAAACCTGCCTCATCTCTCCCTCTTAAATTGCAGGCTAACCAATCAGCTTACATACTGTCCTGCCACTGAGCGATATTTGTGGCTATCGTCGATCAGATAATACACTTCACTGTTTCTATTTGCTCCCTTTTCAAGTGCTGGTGTGCTGTCCTGATGCTAGACAATGTCAACCAAACATACCTCAAGTCTGTATTTTGGATATTTTGGGAATAATTGGGGATACGAGGGTGGGAGTGGGGTTGTAGTTTTGAAGTGTTGATGCTCACCAACTATACTACTGAACTCTTGCACCACTGGACAATCTGTATGAAGTTGAGTTCTTCAGCATTATTTCTTTATTGGAATAAACTTTCCTATAGGTTTTATATCTGTTGTGGCTGCTTCTCCCACCGGTCAGTTTAGCACTATTACTGCTGGTTACCTAAAAACCCTTTTTTCAAGTTGTAATCTCAGCACAGGGATGGGGGGACCTCCTCATAATGGGCACAGGTGTACAGACCCGGGGACTCAGCACAGGGATGGTGGGAGCCCATCATAATGGGTCAGAAGGGGGTGATGCTGTCTATGGAAATGAGAATGGGAACTGGCTGACAGCGCGCGGTGGTTCCCCTTTAAGCGCTCCGAGCCGTCCACGTCCAGGAGATTTTTCCGTCTGGTTGGGAATGGATGTGAAAAACAGAAGTGCGGCGCGGTATTCTGGCAGCGAGGGCGGCGGCGGTTATCAGCCAGGATAATGAAACCCGAGGAACTGGAAGGCGCTTCCACGAAGTTCTAAAATGGAGATTTACAAATTGATAAAAATGTTGTGAAAAATATTTGGGAGCCGCCGGCTGAGAATTCCTCCTCCCCCGCCCGTCCAGGCTTCAGACGCAGGAGAAGACATTGGAAGGTCGGGCAGGTCTGCAGCACCTGGGCTCTGGGTTCAATTCCCAGCACCCGCACTGGCTACATGGAGTTTGTCTGCTCATTCTGTATTCACCTGTGTCACCTCCAGGACCGCTGCCTATGCCTTTAGGCTCAGAAATCAGGTTCATTGGCCCTCCCATGTTACAATCTCCTTCAATGTGCAAGCCGAACAATCTATTCACTTCACTTCCAATAAGAACAGCCCTCGTACTACACTTCTAAAGGAGGTCCTGCAATCTGATTGCAATGCGAGTGTTCCAGTTACTTACTAGTGTTGTATAGGGCATGGTGGGATCAGTGCTGCTGATCTGCTGCAGCTGTTATCAGCCACTTTATGTCTACATGTATTGATACAGCCACTTGGGAGTCTCCATCTGAGGTGGCAGTGACGGGGGGACAACACTTGTTAGGAAGTGCCTGAACAAGGACCTGTATGGCGGGATCACCAGGTCCCATTTACGCTGTTGCATTGCGGTTTCAGTGCATGTTAGACGAGTCGCTGCGTTGCGCTGCGTCTTTCACGTCAAATGGCTCTGCAATACACTAAGGCACCTGCATAGCAGGGAGGTGCATTAGGCCTCGTCAGGGGCTATCTGAGGCTGGGTGTCACCCGGAACGGTTACCGGGTGACACCCCGCCGTGACGACATCGCGCATGCGCAGCGATCTTGATTGATGCCTGCCAGCGGCCATCTCGGTTATTGGACACCAGAAGAGAGAGGAGGGGACGTTCACCCGACGGGATGAGGTATGCCGCCGGGTCCCCTCCTCTCTCCTGACACTGTTGGGCTCTCGGTCCATGACTGAGTGCCCGACTTTTCAG
>NW_017308472.1:84107-91819 GCF_000935625.1 Nanorana parkeri | reverse complement strand
GGTTACGCTGCGGTCCCATTCACATCAATGGTCATGCTTGGCGCGAGGTTACGCTGCGGTCCCATTCACATCAATGGTCATGCTTGGCACGTGGTTACGCTGCGGTCCCATTCACATCAATGGTCATGCTTGGCACGTGGTTACGCTGCGGTCCCATTCACATCAATGGTCATGTTTGGCACGTGGTTACACTGCATTCCCATTCACATCAATGGTCATGCTTGGCATGTGGTTACACTGCAGTCCCATTCACATCAATGGTCATGCTTGGCACGTGGTTACACTGCAGTCCCATTCACATCAATGGTCATGCTTGGCGCGTGGTTACACTGCAGTCCCATTCACATCAATGGTCACGCTTGGCGCGTGGTTACACTGCAGTCCCATTCACATCAATGGTCATGCTTGGCACGTGGTTACGCTGCGGTCCCGTTCACATCAATGGTCATGCTTGGCACGTGGTTACGCTGCGGTCCCGTTCACATCAATGGTCATGCTTGGCGCGAGGTTACGCTGCGGTCCCATTCACATCAATGGCCATGCTTGGCGCGAGGTTACGCTGCGGTCCCATTCACATCAATGGTCATGCTTGGCGCGTGGTTACACTGCAGTCCCATTCACATCAATGGTCATGCTTGGCACGTGGTTACGCTGCGGTCCCATTCACATCAATGGTTGCGCATGGCAGGGCCACAAAGCATCACAGCCGCAGCAATGTGTACAGCGCTAGCTTACCAGCGGGAGGCCGGGGGAACCCTAAAAATGCGCCCCCTAGGCTGCCCGTATGAATGAGGCCAAAACATTGCGCACGTCCGGTTATTGGCCCATAAGGGTCCATTGGCAGCCCGTTCTTTTCAATGAATGACTCTCACGCAATGTGACATAGGGAGCGTTATGTATCCCCAAAAAAGTCATCGGGCCCCCGACGCATGCCACAGATGTAAACATATTCCCAATGACTCTGAAATGTCCTGAACACGAAATCAATCAATAAAGTTGATCACCAAAATCTCTTAGAAGCTTCTTTCTTATGCTAATGCTGAATAAAGCAAAGTGACCCCCTAGCAACCAATCAGACGTCACATTCAGCTAGGACCTGACTTCCGATTGGCTGGACTCGTCCTTCGGCCGGAGAGCGTGCATGGCTATGGAAGAACTATGGAGACGCCGGCGTGCAGAGAGAGAGAGATAAACCAGCGGCAGCCTCACGCTGCTTCACCTCCTGTTCTAGGAAGCCGTAACATCCTCAATTCCCATCTCGCCGTGCAGCGCACGATCGGTATTTATTGTGCGATTCTTCCAACAACACAACAAAAAAAAAGGGGGGATGGGCCGGGGGGAAATATCGCCCCACTGGGATTGTCGGGTTCCAGGGAGAACTTTTTTTTTGTTTTGTTTTTGACAAAACGTTAAATCTCAGATTCTTTTTTCCAAGCGCTGAGTCAGCACCTCGCGCCATCGTCACGTTAACTGCTTGTGGCCGCGGCCAGAGGAGAGAGAGAGAGGGATCCGTTCTAGAGGAGAGCCGGGAGGAGAGAGAGGATCAACACGGGAACAGAGGCACCTGGGCTGGTGTAGACAGGTTCTCTTAGGTCTGGTTGCCCGGCTGTCATGCCGAGTCACTCACCCGGAACAAGTACACAGAATGTCGCCGCCACTGACAGCATTGCACATCATAGATAGAGAGAGAGAGAGAAGGGGCCTTACTGCCCCTAGTTGGAGCCAAAGAGCACAGGAAGGTCCTATACTCATGCGTACAGCCTTACTGCCACTAGATGGCGCTGAGGAGCATAGGGAAATCTCATGCTCATGCGTACAGCCTTACTGCCTCTAGATGACGCTGAGGGGCATAGGGAAATCTCATGTTCATTCGTACAGCCTTACTGCCTCTAGAGGGCGCTGAGGAGCATAGGGAAATCTCATGCTCATTCGTACAGCCTTACTGCCACTAGATGGCGCTGAGGAGCATAGGGAAATCTCATGCTCATGCGTACAGCCTTACTGCCTCTAGATGACGCTGAGGGGCATAGGGAAATCTCATGTTCATTCGTACAGCCTTACTGCCACTAGGTGGCGCTGAGGGGCATAGGGAATTCCCATGCTCATCGTACAGCCTTACTGCCCCTAGATTTCGTACAGCCTTACTGCCACTAGATGGCGCTGAGGAGCATAGGGAAATCTCATGCTCATGCGTACAGCCTTACTGCCTCTAGATGACGCTGAGGGGCATAGGGAAATCTCATGTTCATTCGTACAGCCTTACTGCCCCTGGATGGCACAAAGGTGCACAGAAAAGTCTTATGCTCATTCCTACAGCCACTAGATGGCGCTGAGGAGCATAGGGAATATGAACTCATGTTCATGCGTACAGCCTTACTGCCACTAGGTGGCACTGAAGAGCATAGGGAATTACCATTCCTACAGCCTTACTGCCCCTACAGTAGATGGTGTTGAGGAACATAGGGAATTCTTATGTTCCTTTGCAAAGTCTTACTGCCACTAGATGGCGACAAAAAGTATAGGGAATTCCCATGCTCATTCATACAGCCTTACTGCCCCTGGATGGCACCAAGGTGCATAGGGAATTTCTGTGTTACTTCGCAAAGTCTTACTGTCACTAGTTGGAGCCAAAGAGCACAGGAAAGTCTTATGCTCATTCCTACAGCCCTACTGCCACTAGATGGCGATCAGGAGCATAGGGAATTCCGATGCACATTTGTACAGCCTTACTGCCACTAGGTGGCGCTGAGCATAGGGAATTCCCATGCTCATTCCTACAGCCTTACTGCCACTAGGTGGCGCTGATGAGCATAGGGAATTCCCATGCTCATTCCTACAGCCTTACTGCCACTAGGTGGCGCTGAGGAGCATAGGGAATTCCCATGTTCATGCGTACAGCCTTACTGCCACTAGGTGGCGCTGAGCATAGGGAATTCCCATGCTCATTCCTACAGCCTTACTGCCACTAGGTGGCGCTGATGACCATAGGCTATTCCTATGCTCTTCGTCTCCATCTAGTGGCAGTAATGTCCTCGGAATGGCTTATAATTCAGCCCTTTGGTTAATGGCGGAAACAAGTCTTTCAAGATTTTCATCCTCCTGTACAAAGTTTATGCCATTACTAGCTATACCATGGAACTTTCACGGTTTTCCTTCATCCATTCCATGGTATAGCTAGTAATGGCATAAAAACTTTGTACAGGAGGATGAAAATCATCACTAGGGGGTTCATTTATAAAAGTTCCACCTGACATATTCAGAGTCAAGGCTGCACCCTAAGCAGCAGTGCGCCCTAGGTGGCTGCCTAGTTTGCCTACTGGCAGCACCAGCCCTGGGTATATTAACACCATTCACATGTCCCTAGCATCCCTAGCACTGAGGAGTATAGGAAAGTCCTATCCATGGTAGTGCCCTCTAAGGGGTGCCAGTGCCATACGAATGACATCTGCCCAGCGTATCGTTAATAAATGAACCCCCTAAAGTTTTTTTTTACTTTTATGATGAGGGTATCGGCATTCTTTATTATTATTATTCGGCAATAAGTAGCCGTGGGACTTTTCAGGTGCTAAAATGATTCAGGGCAGGTTCACACCATTTTCCGGATCATATCTGGTCCAGAAAATAGTGTGAACCTGCCCGCAGTTTCAGACCAGACAAAATGAGCCATGCAGTATGTTTCTGGTCTGGTCTGGTCTGGTCTGCGTTGGTGTGAACCCAGAAATAGCATAGGGATACATTAGGATGCATTTTGGGCCTGGAAACAATCTGGTCTGGTCTGGAGATGATCTGGATGTGGTGTGAATGATCAGAGCTTAACAAACATTTTTTTGTACATTATATTAAACGTTTCAAATTTACAATAAGTAATTATTTTAAAACAACAAAAATCCTAAAACCGAGCCGGATCCATAAAACGTTTGCAAAGCAAAGAGCTAATCCTGCATATAACCCACCAACACTGAGGACCATGACAGAGATTTCCATATGTTTCACTCATATAGTTCACAGGGTTGGGGCCTGGTCTGCGCGATTCTCGGACCCTTGAGATCCGGAATGGAGGTGAACGTTCTATGGACTACATTGATCTTTAGTTCTCAGCTTTACCGAAGTCCAAATGAATATGACTCTTATGGCTCTTGGCCTCCTGGTGGAAACCACCAGAGCCGCTGTAGCTGACAAGTCTAATCTATGAGCAACCAGCCAACGCCCTCCAGGAGATATCGTCCTACATTCAGGAAAGTCAGCACAATTTTCTTTATCCCGTTTGGGCAGGGCTGATTCCCTGCATGGTTTGGTTGCACTCCAAGGCACCTGGGTGGAGTTGGAGCGGGCTCAGAGGGAGGAAGCCAGGAACATTTGGCCTACATGGTTGCCGAGTCACATTGAGGACAGTTCAGGATTTGTAGCAAACACTAAAAAGTTATGGCGGGCAACATCTGAGTTAGAAATCTATGAAAACCATGGCGGAGAAAAACTCAAACTTAAAGACATGCCCCACACTATAGAATGATTGAGAACCTCTACCCAGGCTCACAGTGAAGAGAGGAGGAAAAAAAGAGTGCAGCATGTGGAGTGCCAAGTGACCAAGAATGGCTTGAGGTCCAGGCTGCAGTTGTTCTGAAGGTCCAACCCAGGCACTAGTGCTCTGGCCCACACCCTACTACAGAGGCCAACAAGATCTATGGCCTGCCACATAGCTAATTGTTCCTGGATCCTCTGCCACAGTAGAGTTGAAGGCCCTCCAACATGACTCACTCCATAAGGTCCCCAGCGACCAGGAATAACTGAAGATCCAGAACCGTGACTGTCCTGAAGGTACCCTAGCTTGGTTATCTGACTCATATCCAATACAGCGGCCACTGAGATGTACAGCCTAACAGGTAGTTCATTGTTTCTGGATCCTTTGCCAAAACAGCTCTTACCGTTGAAGGCCTTAAAACATGACCACTCCATATGTTTCACTATGACCAGGAATAACTTGAGAAGCAGACCGCAGTTGTCCTGAAGACAACCTAACCCAAGCTTGGTGGCTGACTCACTTCCTACTACAGGGGCCAGTGAGATGGATAGCCTGCCAAGTAGCCCTTTGTTCCTGGATCCTCTGCCACAGTAGAGTTGAAGGCCCTCCAACATGACTCACTCCATAAGGTTCTCAGCGACCAGGAATAACTTTAGATCTATACCGTGCCTGTCCTGTAGGTATCCTAGCTTGGTGAGTTGACTCATATCCAATACAGCGGCCAATAAGATGTACGGCCTAACAGGTAGTTCATTGTTTCGGGATCCTTTGCCAAAGCAGCCCGTTACTGTTGAAGGCCTTCCAACATGACCACTCCATATGTTTCACTATGACCAGGAATAACTTCAGAATCAGACCGTAGTTGTCCTGAAGGCAACTTAACTCAAGCTTGGTGGCTGACTCACTTCCTACTACAGGGGCCAGTGAGATGGATAGCCAAGTAGCCCTTTGTTCCTGGACCCTCTGCCACAGCAGAGTTGAAGGCCCTCCAACATGACTCACTCCATAAGGTCCTCAGCGACCAGGAATAACTAAAGATCCAGAACTGTGACTGTCCTGAAGGTACCCTAGCTTGGTGATCTGAGTCATATTCCATGCATGGACCAATAAGATGTACGGCCCAACAGTCAGTTCATTGTTTCTGGATCCTTTGCCAAAGCCGCTCCTGTTACTGTTGAAGGCCCTCCAACATGGCCACTCCATAAGGGTCTCAGGAATGGTTTGAGATTCATACAATTGTGCTGAAGTTGCCCAAATTTAGACTCAGTGCGCCGACTTTAATTCCAATACAGCGGACAAATAAGCTTCAGAGCCTAAAAAGTAACTGGTTGTGGATGGACAGGGGTGACCAAAACTGGGAGGTTGTCCTTTGCCAGAACTCTGGTGACATCTCATGAAATCCTCATCAAAATGCAGTTCAAGGGAAAGGCCAAGAAATGGTCTTTTTATCGGTGGAGTTGGCTTTCAATGGCTCCCGAGAGTTACTGAAAGCTCCAATTTTAACTTAAAGTGCGTCCTGCACACTGGGAACCTCCACGTCCCCGGTATAAACGTCTCCTGGATGAAGTCTGCCTGCATTTGTAGGTCACATTCCATACAGAGACTTGTCAGGTAGAAAGCTTCAGATGATAAAAGAAGGTCTATGAACGAGTAATCAACTTTATTGTCTTATTAAGGAATTTCTGAACACGGCACCATTTCTTTTTCAAGGCACGGACAGCAGAGGCTAAGCGTCATTCAACACAGAAGACTGAGGGCACACTGTAAGTGCAGAAAGTCATGGGCCCGCCCCCTGAGGGGGTGTCACCTTGGCACCCTGCACACTCATTGTAAGTGAAATTGGCATCATCACATGAGCGCCGCTCTCTGCATCATCAAGGACCACCCAGTGGTGAAGAGGAAGCAAAGAGCTGGAGGACCCAGGGTGCCGTTTTCAGAAAGCTATGTACAGCACCCTGCTGGCCCCTCCCACCAGCCATGATCTGCCTGCGTTGCAAAGAAAAGCACCGAGACCCGATGATGACATCACCGGGACTATAATAAAAGTATGTCATGAAAACAGAAAAATGTTTTATTTTAAAATGTTATTAGCGTGTTAATGGGCAGAGAGGAAAAGAAAAGTATAAGGTGAAACTTTCTTACATAAGGTGACTTGTCAGCAGCTGCAGCTAGAACAAGATCCACGCTGCCAAAGCAAACCAACATAAAGCGGAGCGCAGTGTTCCGGCCTGTAGGTGGGGCTCTGCTGCCTCTCAGGAGGCATTTTTTACTCCCAGGTCTAACATTTATGACACCCCACTAACAGCTTTCTCCTGTCTTAACTAACAAACTGTCATGTTGCTTAGTATTGCTTCTGACCTGAAGAAGAAGCTTATCTTTTATATACCCTGTTTCCCCGAAAGTAAGACCTAGCCCGGAAATAAGACCTAGTTGTGACCATTCCCAGGGCCGGAGGTGGCATAAGGGGGAACTTGAAGAGCCGCGGGAGAGAATCAGTGGTGCCAAGGAAGCCGGCGCTAGAGGAAGTGAGGCGGCACCGGAGGGAGCAGAGCCGCATAAGCCGATGCCCCCTCTATAGCGCCGGCTCCTGTCACAGGCGGAGTGATACCAAATGCGCTCCGCCTGTGAGGAATCCATAGTGAAAGTGCGCTTCGCTCATTCTGGCCAGCGATTGCTTAGCAAATTGCTCTTGGAAAGGTACGGCGCCCCTGATCACCATATTTTTGTACATGAATACCTGTAGACCTTTCTACATGAATAAGTGTGGATTGTTGTACATTCAAAAAAAAATAAGACCTTCCCCCGAAAATAAGACCTAGTGTGTTTTCTTGAGCCAAAAAATATATAAGACAGTGTCTTATTTTCGGGGAAACACGGTATTTTGTTAGTCCAATAAGAAAGGTATCATCGCACACTGCAATACTACGTTTTGGTCTTTTTTTACATCTTGTCTACTGGACTAATACGGCTTACCCATTTATATTGCACTACATATATATATATTAGGGCTGGTAATGATTAAAAATTTTGTGTTCGATTTATCAAAATTTGTTTAAATCGATTAATTTCGATTAATTATAAACGCACATACAGATCCAACTACATTGGCCTATACACATACAGCACAGCAATGAAGTAATAAAATGAACTAGGATCACACTAATCCAGCACGTTATTAATCTCACGTGCCCCA
>NW_017308472.1:82864-83262 GCF_000935625.1 Nanorana parkeri | reverse complement strand
ATAGTGTATGTGATAAAACAGTTGAAGTGGCCCGGGTTTGTGACACGTCGACAATGAATAGGTCTGGTCAGGTGTCTAACACACACATGGCACTTCCGTTTAATAGATGGGTTAATAAACCCAACGCCCTCCTGTTTCAGCACTGCAGCCTCACTGCAAGGGCTCTGACACTCATTGGAGCGTTGAATACCTTTGCCCCCGCCTGTGGCTCCATCCTCCACCCCCGTCATTACAGGATTCAGCATTGATGGGTGTGTCGGAGAACTGAACCCCCAGTACCTGGTGGGGGACACAAGCGTTGAAGACCACTGGAAGTGTTGAATGCCAGATTCTTACAGAGGCTGCAGCACAGGAACAGAGAAGATGCAGAGCTGAGAATATAATATTCTTCTATGGGC
>NW_017308472.1:80983-82822 GCF_000935625.1 Nanorana parkeri | reverse complement strand
TTATGGGGTGGGAAATGTTAAAAATGGACAATAATGGTCCTGATTAAAGTCCACTAAGTCTTCATTGTGCATGACAACCGATCAGAAGAGCCAACAGGTTTCAAGGGGCAGAAAACCCCCTTCATCAGGGCTGAACAGGAACAGAATCACGTAGGGGGTTATTCACAAAAGGGTGAAGGGTTTGGAGAAGTGAACAATCTAGGACACGGGTGCCCATTAGGTAGATGGTGATCTTCCAGTAGCTCTCAAAGCTGATGCTGGTAGATCAGGAAGGGGAGAATGGCGGCCCCTTTATTCCATTTTGGTATATATATTTAGCAGTGCGCACATGATTACCTATTGGCCCGAGTCTGCTGAGCCAAGCTCCCCGACACCTTTCTGGTGGATACTGGGGGTTGTAGTGCCATGTATTACATCAAAGAATATTACACAGCCTGTTGCAAAATACAGCAAGGTGAGCCAGTAGAGAGAGCGGGGAGAGACAGCCAGGGGACAGAGGAGAGCCAGGAAAGACAACCAGGAAGATGAGCAAGGAGAGAGAGAGCCAGGAGAGAGAGCACCAGGAGAGAGAGAGCCCCAGGAGAGAGAGAGCACCAGGAGAGAGAGCCAGGAGAGAGAGAGAGCCAGGAGAGAGAGCACCAGGAGAGAGAGCACCAGGAGAGCCAGGGGAGAGAGAGAGAGCCAGGAGAGAGAGCACCAGGAGAGAGAGCCAGGAGAGAGAGAGAGCCAGGAGAGAGAGCGCCAGGAGAGAGAACAAGGAGAGAGAGCCAGGAGAGACAGCCAGGAGAGTTTTGTTTTTGTTGGTAGATCTCATGTAGCTCGTCATTTGAAAAGTAGATCTTAACACAAACATTGTGGGCACTCCTGATCTAGGACAACATAGTTGAATTGGAGAATGTTTCCCGTTCATCTATGTTGTCCTGGATTGGTCACTTCTCCTATCTCTTCACCCTTTTGTGAATAGCCCCCTTTCTGTTCTTCAGTCCTGATAAAAGGGGGATTTCTGAGCCACGAAACGCGTTGGCTTTTTCCTCCGGATCCCTCGTCATGTGCAACAAAGACTTTGCGCTAATGGAGCCTCTCATTCTTTTTCACATTCTTCAGATCACACTGCCAAGCGGGGTAACTGTGGGGGGTCCCCCGGGGAGCTGCCTTTGGATTTCAGGTCCCTTCTTTTTCCTTACACCGGGGCCCGCCGATCTCCCAACACATCGATTGCGGGTCCTTCGCCCAGTAGGGGGAAAGGGCTGTCTATTTTTTTTTTTCCCTGAAATGCAGCATTAACAACACCAGTTATAGCAACGGCCTGTGTGGGGAGGTTTTCATGTCGTGCAGGACTGTTGTAGCACTGGAAGCTTTAACACAATATGTTTTAACAAATGGAGATAATAATACACGATATGTTCATCCACAGGATACGTACGCCAGGTTCCTGAAGAAGCCACTCGGTGCGAAACACGTCGAACCTCAGAATAACCCGCCACATACCCTATTTTGTGAATGGGGGTATTAGATTTGTATATGGTCGCTCATCCCATATCTGCTGTGTATTGACTATTTGATATGGGCCGTTATATGCGTCTTAGTATGTTTTTAGCTTGTTATAAGAAATAAAGGAGGTTTTATATTTATACCTCACACATGTAGTGTTCTCCTTTAATTGCTGCCAATCCTTGCATGTCTTCATCAGTTATAGGGGTGTGGTGCCACCCACTTACCTCGCACCTCCCTACCTACTGCTATACTTTAACACAATATGAATTTTGTGGTGGGATTGTGACAGAGCTGGGAGCTCCAGAACTATAGAAGGGACTTTATAACCTCAGTCCAGCTCCAGTG
>NW_017308472.1:67168-80960 GCF_000935625.1 Nanorana parkeri | reverse complement strand
GAAGCTGTGCGACATCATTGGACCAATTAAAAGGAGGACTACAGGAAAACCCCGAGTGGTGGTGGGTTGTCAGAATCCTGGAGTGTCACTTCTCTTTGTAGTTTAGAACCGCTATCAATTTTTTTAATTCTGTCTGTGACCCAGTTTGGAAAAGTTCTCCCCCTCCCTGTCTATTTGATGGGTGTCAGAGAGAACAGGAAATGAATCCCTTGCCAGGGATGCAGTACAAAATATGTCCTGGCAGGGTGAGGAAGGGTTACAACCTCTTCTATGTTGTAGGGGGAAACTTAGGTTGTCTAGGGCCCATGGGGGAAATTTGCCCTCTGTAGGTGACAGGCATTTAAAGTGCATCTAAACCCAAAAATGATATAGCTTGCCAGTACTTGGATGTGTTGGCAAGCCACCAAAAAGTGTACCTCCGGTGCGGAAGGTCACAGAGCACATGCAGGAGCTCCCATATACATCAGGAGGACACAATATTTGGAAAGAGAGAGAGAGATGAATATTTTATAAAAAACAAAAATACAAATATCTATAATTATTGAACGGTCATTTCTGGGCTCAGCACAAGACGTATGAGCCAACAATATACGGAAATGTTCACACACGGACAATGTCGGTCAATGTCCCCCAAGAAGTCCAGGTACGTGGAAGGAGCGGGAAGGCCGGCACAGAACACAACACTAACATCACCGTCTCTCACCACACACCGGCTCATGGGACCCCCAGAAATGACCGCGAGTAGCCATCCCAACATCTGGCGCAGAGCAGTCAAGTCTCTATATAGGATACAAGGCCCATCACTTCTTCTGGAAGAACCCCATGATAGAAGCTTGCTTCGTCCCTTTGCTGGCGGCGGGCGCCTTCTTTGTGGTTTTAGTCTCTGCTTTCGCGTGGGATTTGGCGGGGGCGGCGGAGGGATTGGCCGCTGATGGCTTGGATGTAGTAAACTCCTCTTTTTTAAAGACAAGCGCCTAATCAATTCAAAAACATCACCCAAAATGATTAAAGCCCAGCATCTGGATCAGTGGCGTCACAAGGGGGGTGCGGCCCGCACATGGGTGACACCAAAATGACAGTCAGTCAATTTGGTGTCACCCCCTTTGAAAAGTCGGGCACTCGGTCGTAGACACTTTCAGGAGAGAGGAGGGGACCCGGCATCATACCTCATCCCGCCGGGTGAACGTCTCCTCCTCTCTCTGCCGGCGTCCATCACCAAGATGGCCGCCGGCAGGTATCAATAAGCTGACCTCGCATGTGTGGTGACGTCACGCGCAATGTCGTCACCCGGTGTCTGCTCCGGGGGACACCCGGCCCCGGGACGCCCCTGATCTGGATATCAGTGAATTGCCTTTTGTATGCTATACACAATATATAATCAGTTCTATGGGCGCTAAAAACACGACCGATGACACCGGTTCCTCTTTTCTGAACCCAATGCTTTTATTTTTCGGGGCACACAATAGATGCCGACAATTCGATTTATTCATCAACATGTTCCCAGTTAAAGCCCAACTCCGAGCAGTCCCCCAGCAGGGATTAAAATGGAAGCGCACTCCCCTTCCCTTCTAGGGCTGCCGCTAACTAATATTTTCATAATCGATTAGTTACCCGATTATTTTTTCAACTAATCGATTGGTTGTATAAAAATCTCTCTCTCTCCCCCCAACCAACTAACCGATAATGAGAATAGTTGCCAACTATTCTCATAATCGAGTTAGTCGATTAGTTGTTGCAGCTCTATTCCCTTCTGCACCATCATCCACAGTAATTCCATTCAGTCACTACATGTCCTCAGTCTTCAACATGGAATACTAAAGACAAACTGTGTGTGCGAAGGACATCATAGACCCGCACACTGATGGGGTGTCACTGCGGTGCCCTGCATTCATTGTAATGCTGCAGAGAATGCCGCTCTCATCACCGCTGGGAGATGGTGGACCCAAGAGGACCTGCTGGAAGCCTTTTAATCCAAAAACAAAACACGTCTGGGGGGTGGGAGCCCGGAGTTGAGCTTCATTCCACATGGAAGAGTTTTTACTATGCCCATGTTGAGGAGGGCCCACAGCTTTCAGGCCAGTAAATGCCCCTTCCCCTCCTTACCCATACAGCCATCCTCATCCAGGAATTGCTTGGACTTCATGACTCTCCTGCGCTTTCTCATCTTCTCTCCAGGCTTGGTCTAATGGGGGAAAAAAAAAAATCGGATAAAAGAAGTTCACACGATAAAACCCAAATCTGCCCCCTAAAGATACAAAATGAGAAACAGAACAAAATTGTGTGGTAAATGGGTCATAACATTGAATATAAAGCCGACCTCCAGGATCCCGGACACAACAACCCCGTCACAAACACGATACATTTTTCTCAATGCGTCTAACCTCCGTGCAATCTTACTTTATATTTCGTCTGATGTCATCTATTTAAGCCAATGCGGCCGGGCACCTGGAGGAGGAGCCATAGGAGGAGTCACATGTCACTTCTGATGTGTTTACTGGGGCCAAAGAGAACCAAGTTTCCCATGTGTCATACGGTGATGTGGTAATGTTGGTGGTTGGATCGGGACAGCGCTGTCAGACCCAGTGCAGATATTAGTATAGCTGCCAATCAATTCCTATGGGAGGGTGATGGCTGGGTGCTGTGCAAAGTGTACCGGCCCACTGAAGGAAGCTTCGCTGCTCCATGATGGGAACTACAAAGAGAAGGTCATGTGACTGGGGGCCATTCTCCATAGGGAGATATCAGTGGCTCTCCAGAGTCAGATAGAGGGATATAGAGGGACAAAGAAGAGCTTTTCAGGTAAGGCTGTGCCTGGCATGTGGCATACTGACAGGTCCATCCAACGACATGGCACATTGATGGGCCAATCACGAGGCACGGAAGTCAAAAGGGGGCAAAGACAAGCACCATATTCGAGTAGGACGTCGTCATCTCCATAAAGGCTCCGCAGACAGACAGAAAGCAGAGGAGTGCAGCCAGCTATGGACAGGTGGGCAATGGCAGCCTATATAATCTACCCACTACGGGTTTCCACTTTAGGATGACAGGTCCCCTTTCACAGACTTCTCACCTGTGGCTGAGTTTCCGTCTCCATCTTCACAGCAGGCTCCGGCGGAGGAGACGGTGTCCTCACATCCCGCATAGGAACATCTACAGGCAAGAACACGGGTGAGGATAAAAAGAATAGACGGCTTATCAATAGTAAACAAATCACAGATATATATATTGTGTAGGCGATCACCAAGTCCTGACATTTTCCATCACAACCATGTCCTGTGCAGTGCCACTCATTCTGTAGTCCACATTGGAAGCCCATGTGGCAGGGTGACAACTGAGAGTGTTGTCACCTTATAACGGGAAGTGCCTGAAGGAGGACCAGGAATCATTTTAATAAGAGCTACACATTAAAAAAATAATAAAAGTGACATTTAAAACCAAAGTGCATGTCCAGCCTAATATAAAGATCAGCGCGGTGTAAGGACAGGACAATGCTTGTTCAATGACATTAGCTATTTACTTGCATCTGCCTTCATATGAAAATTCCGGTTGATCCCGCCAGTTCCTGGGGGTTCTCAGGATTTTCAGCAGAGGTCCGACAGCGTTTGCTGAAATCACTGTACATTGTGAAGTGGAGACAATACCCAGTGCTGGCCAGCATGCAGAGCCCCTTCTCTCCTCCTTGTCTCACTGTAGCCGATTACAGGAGGAAAGGGCTTCCTGCAGTGATGTCAATGCGTCTGTGGTTCCTGCTCATATAGAGGAAGGGGTAATAGGAGGCTTTGCAGTCATGTGACCACATAGGTAAAATAAAGTATTTTGCTGAATTGATTGGCGACACCAACATATAGCACAGCTCAATGTCAGAGGCTGTGTGAGTTAGTTGGAGTATAAATTGCCATCAACCTTGAGAGAACTATGAGGTCAGTGTTTTCCCCCATAGTTATCTCCAGGGTCACGGGAAGACATATACTAGCGTCCTCCCGTTACCCAAAGCTCAGTATATATCGGGCGCTGCTGCTCGCGGTATACTGAGACGCCACAGCCGGGACGGATCCATACAATGCTGTCTGGATCCACCCAGCTGCGTGATTGACAGATGGCTCTGCCTATCCAGAGGCAGAGCCAGCTGTGCCCGCCCCCTCCCCCGTCCGTTCCGCCAGTTAGCACTGGAGAATCAGAGCGGGGAATCCCTGCACGGAGCCATGACCGACAGTCACGACTCTCTGCAGGGAGATGATCAAGAAGTGAGCGAGCGACGGGATGTTTGCTCACTTCCCGATCTATTGAGCCGACCTGTGACAGTTTCATTGTCACACGTCGGCTCGAGCTATGAGGATAAACGATTTTCACTCTCCTCATAGTTCTCCTTTAACTAGGGATGCACTGATGCAGAGTATTTGGGTGAATACTTGTACTCACCCAAATGATCCGATACCTTCCCCGATACCTGAACTTCCGGTCAGAGGAAAATCTCCTCTGACCAGCAGTGCCGTAGGGGGAACATGGAGCCGGCTTCCCAGGCAAACAGGAAGCTGGGTGGTGAGTAATGACCCGCCTTCCTGATGAGCTGGGAAGCCGACTCGATGCTGTTTGGCTGGGAAGCCAGTTTCCTGGCCAATCGCAATCGAGCTGGCCAAACAACACGGAGCAGGCTTGCCGGGCAGCATGTCATTACGGGTCCATGCCAGTGGAAGCGAGTACTGAATGCAAAATGTCGGTGCTCGTACTGGATACCAAAAAACCCGGTATAAGTGCATCCCTAACTTTAACACCTTGAGGCCTGGTTCACACTGGAGGCGGTTAAAACCTAATGTAGCGGTCACTCATGCATGGCAAAATGTTAAAACAACGCGTCACGTTTGCCAGGCTGTACCGCTTGCCAAACACAACCATTGCATTGCAATGTGACAGCGCTGCAACCATGTGGGGACGTGGTATTGACTAGAGCTGCAACAGTTAATCGATTTAGTCGATTAAAATCGACGATTGAAAACGTTGGCAACGCGCAGTATAAATCATTATACAGCGCAATGGAGAATACCACCAGCTATAGAGGACTACAAATCCCAGCAATAGTACATTATAGTATAATGTACTATTGCTACATTCCTCTATAGCTGCTGGTATTCTGCACTGCGCCGCTGTATAATGTACTATATTGCACACCACACTCTTTTTGTTACTTCCACCGCGCCAAGCTTGCTCCCGTGATGGACTACAATCTCAATACAAGCTAGTAGTCCATCACTGGAGCCTTTTTTTTTTTTATCCGATTAACCGAACTTAATAATCGGCCAACTAATCGATTATGAAAATAATCGTTAGCTGCAGCCCTAGTATTGACAATCGCCATTTTTAAATGGGGGCAATGAAGATTCCCATGGGGGGGGGGTGAGCACTCAGGATGTGGGAGTATCTCCTATTGAACATCGGGCTGGTGGCCGTGGATCCCGCCATCCATCTGAACGAGGCCAAGGGTTATACGAGGTTGTAGCGATCAAGTTTCCATACCGTGGAAGCAGAGATGTCACACCATGACCCAAGCAGACGCGGCAACGTTACTCTGATTGCAGCCATAGAAGATAAGCGGCTGGAAAGGTCAGTCCAGCTTCAGCAAACACGTCCAGCTAAGCCCATGTGACAGGCAGGGAACCGGTGACCTTTTCCAGCTTAGCATAAAGTGACACGGTGGCAGAAAGGGACGTGTAACAAGAAAGGGGACATGAGCAGAGATACGGTGCCCCGAGGCCGTGCCTACTGCAGAGCTGGGTGGAGGCTCGGGGGGCCTGACTATGCAGGGAGGCACTTAAGCTGATAACTTGACACTGGGCACAGCAGCCGCTGCCGGCTCTCATTACTGCGGCCGGGGACCGAGTCCCAGAGCTCGGCGGGATGGCGAAGAATGAAAACAAGGACAAACGCAAAGCTGGTGCGACGCCCTCCCCCGGGCGACGCGGGCCCTGACGAGTACAGAAACAAAACACTTGATCTTTGACGGGATGAATGGCGGTGTTTTGGCAGGCCGCGCGGCGGGAAGGGACAGGGGGCACAGTAAACAGTGTGTGGGTGTGATACGACGGCTGGACGAGGCCAGTGACCTCAGCAGAGAACTTTACAAGACAAGCGCAGCGTCAGCAACTCACCGTCCTCCTCGTCACTGCTGTCGGCTCTGGGCTGTTTGATTCTACGTCTCTTCTTCACCAGCTTCACCTCCTCCTCCTCGCCGTCTGACATTTCTGCCCTCTTAAGCCTGCTGAGAAGAAAATATTGAACTCAGCCATTTAAGGAAGAACTCCGGGTAGATCTAAAGACACATTAATGCGGCTCTGTAACCATAAATACGTATTTACTGTCAAATCCTTTTCTTTGGATCCATTGAGGGACACACGTTTGCATACTGTTGGGTCATACTGCCACCTGCAGGGGGATAGGCCAGCCCAGGATAAGCCCTCCTACTCCCAGAATGCCTCAGGTGGTAAAGCAATATCAAGAGCATGGCGATGGAACACAAAGGGGTGGGACCCGTGTCCCTCAATGGACTTCAAGAAAAGAATTTTACAACGAGTACAAAAATCCAAATTCTTTCTAGTCCATTGAGGGACACAAGGATTCAGATACCGTCAGGACATCCAATAGCAGTCCAACTGAAACAGGGGTGGCCCTCCAGCTGTTGTGGAAATACAAGTCCCATGAGGCAGGACTCACCAGGGGCAGAGGCAGGACTCACCAGGGGCAGAGGCAGGACTCACCAGGGGCAGAGGCAGGACTCACCAGGGGCAGGGGCAGGACTCACCAGGGGCAGGACTCACCAGGGGCAGGACTCACCAGGGGCAGGACTCACCAGGGGCAGGACTCACCAGGGGCAGAGGCATGGTGGGATTTGTAATAAAAGCCCAGCTGGAGGGCGGAGTTGCAAACCCTTAAACTAAGGGGGTGTGCAAAAAAGCAATGAATAGCCAAGAGGCCCCATATAGAGAACTGGGGACGGTCTGCAGCCAAGAAGGACCGACTGCCGAATCTGAAATCGGGTGAGGTGCAGCCCCCAACCAGATAGGGTAACCTTGATGGCTGCCACCAATCCCGGAGCTAGTGGGCTACATGCTCGGGAATGATTGCTGGGTGGGCAATGCGCTTTGAGCTGATTTTTAATAAAGATGGCGGACATGGTTTTCAGTTATTAGGATTGATTTCGTTTGTGCTATTGGAAGGCAAGCACTGTGTACAGAAGAAGGCAGATAGGAGAACCTGCCAACATGACCAAGGGAGAGCACAGAGACCCAACAAGATGGTCCAGACAGAGATCAGGATAGAGAAGGATGCCGCCAGAGAGGAATGACTTCACATAGAAGGTAACGCCAAACCTGAACCAGATCTACCAGAACCCACCAAAACAGGAGGAACACCTACAGTTCCAGAACAGGGAGGAAAAGGCTCAACATGATTTGGTGAAGAGTAAACAGTGTGGGCAAGCCCAAAAGGAACCCAAGAGGTAACCTAGGACAAAAAAAAAACAAGTCCAGGTGAGAAAGTCTAGCTGGTTTACATGGGACAGCCTTACACCCCAAACTCTCATTATTAAAGGGGATGGAAACTGTCACTCAGGGGGTCACCCAGCCAGGCAACCAACCTCACTGAACAAAGGTATATTAGGAATATGGAGGAATTAGCCCAACACCACAGTGATCACACCTGAGACTGCTAGAGAACCAAGGGTTCAGTCCCACAAAAGTAATTGTGACTGAAGGAGTAGGGTGCATGGGAGGCACCCCCACAATGGAAGTTATGTCAGTTCCAGACTGGCAAGACAGGAGCCACCAGAAGGAACCGAGGATGAAGGTAAAACATTCACTCTTACACCCCTAAGTGTCCTGTGGGCCTTGCAAAAGAATTCTGCCGAGTCAGCCAATTTGCAAGTCTAACGAAGAATCAATACCTGTAGAGCAAGGGGCGTGAACCTTAACAGAGCTACTGAGAGCATCTACCTGATTAAGAGTGGAACAAGACATCTGAAGGACCTTCCTCAAGAAGCTGCACATCAGCCGGAGGAGGACCTTCTCCTAGGTGCACAGGGGCCATGAAGTCCTCCAGACGTACTCTACTCACAGCAAGGGGGCTCATGGGTTCCACCTGCTGACAATGCAGAAGGAACACAGGGTCCTCCATTGACAATCCTCACTCACCACATAGGAATTAGGGAGCACCGAGGTGCGCAAACCTCTTCTTTTGTTGCAGAGACAACAGGTTAAGGAGAGCAAGTATCAAGGCATTGTCCTGGAGGAGACGGTCCGAGGGAGGCAACAAATCTCAGCAATGTCCAATGCGGAGATATGACGGGTCGCAGGGAGGACTCCCATTATATCCCGGAGGCGAGGGCACTGCAACACCTAAAATCAGCGGCAGGCAACCTCGGCACTCCCCCTGTGCTGCAACTACAAATCCCATGATGCCTCTGGCCCTGGGAGTCATGCCTGTGGTTGTCAAGTTGTGCAATGCCTCATGGGAGTTGTAGTTCCACAACAGTTGGCGTGCCGAGGTTGCCAACACCTGACCTAGATGGTATGTAGCGGGGGCCAAACAAGGAAGCTTGCTCAAGGCGGGATTCCCCAACGTGGAAGGAACTTTCTGTTCTGAGGAACCCAGACTGTGACCCTGGGAGATGGAGGTACTCCGGTGAGGAAAATACCCCAGATGGGGGGGGAGAGAGGGAACTACCCCAGACATCTGAAGAGGCCAAAGGGTCACATCATGGACTACCAGGTCGGTTAGCCTGCTATGGCCTCCCCTGCAGGCTGAATGATAAAAATATAACTGTGTGCCCGGTATGTGTTTTGAGAAGTACAACCCTCCCCCCCCCCAAAAAAAACAAACAGTTGATCCGGCTAGAAATCCAGTGAGCTCCTAACTTCCTGTAGTGAGCCGACAACAGTATCTCTTGCACTGAGATTGCAACCAATGTTGTCCCAACAATACTTTTCTGTGGACTACAAAGCATCTCCCCCAATGTTATGGTGCTCTGTAGACCTAATACTTCCTGTCCTCGGTTGACAATGCTGCTTCTCCATAGATGCTGTACAGCAAGTGTTGTCACCCTAGGACAGGAAGTGTGTTACTGGCAGGATCAGCAGATGAAGAAAGAAAACTAATGCAGCCGCCACATCTCAGGACTGGGTAAAGGAGTCCAGACAGTATGGTTGGGATCTGTCCCGGCTGCGGCGCTCTCAGTATACAGCGAGCTGTAGCCCACTATATACTGAGCCTAGAGTGACGGGAGGAAGTTAGTATATGACCTCCTGTGACCCTGAGGAGAACTATGGGAAAAACACTGACCTCATAGTTCTCCTTTAAGCTGCAATATATGACACGTATAAAAGGAGAATGACACCATCACCTCTTCGTCGTCTTCTTCTTCTCCGGCGCCTTGGTGTCTTTGGCTTCTTTTGGCTCTGGAGGGGGCGCGACTATTGGCTGAGCCGCTGGTTTCTCCTCCTTGACCGGCTCGCTGGCCGCAGGGCTCTCCTTGGGTTTATCTGAGAATGAAGGGTACATAAAGTCAGAGGATAACAAATCACGTGCAGCGGGGGCCGCTCACAGCTCTCATGTATGCATGATGCAACCACTGGGATCCTATGTGCATTCCTGTCATGCAGCCGTGCCTCATGTTATATTCTACATACGAGGGTAACGTGGTCCAAAGTCACTAGAGAAACGAGGGGATGTCCTCCTGTAACTGCAGAGTGCTTGGCTCTCATACCCACCTTATATGTGGTGATGTCATCACTGGGTCTCTGTGCAATGCAGGCAGATCGTGGCTGGTGGGAGGGGCCGGCAGGGTGCTGTACATTCTGCTTCCTGAAAACACCTGAGCACCCGGCCTCAGTACTCAGCACTGATACAAGCACTGGGCTTGGTCTTGGGAGGAGTTATGCAAATATCAAAATGCTTTGATGGCAGGATGTCAGTCTAGCTAGACTTTGAGGGCTCGTTCACCCCACACGGTGGGCATTAGTGAGAAGGACGGATTCCTTGTGATCTTCAAGTGTTTAGAGCAGGGGAACGGTCCTAAGCTCTGCCAGGTTCTCATTGCTTGGCGTGTCCCTGCTGGGGAGATTTCACCTTACTTCCTGGGGCCCAAGAGACCCCACCCACTACAGGTAACTAGGAGGGGGCAGACAAGACCAGTCACCCTGCACAAGGAGAGCAGCAGTGAGCGGTCTTTATTACAGGAGGGGGCGGAGACAAGACCAGTCACCCTGAACAAGGAGAGAGAGCAGCAGCAGTGGGCGGTCTTTATCACAGGAGGGGGCGGAGACAAGACCGGTCACCCTGTACAAGGAGAGAGCAGCAGCAGTGAGCGGTCTTTATCACAGGAGGGGGCGGAGACAAGACCAGTCACCCTGTACAAGGAGAGAGCAGCAGCAGTGGGCGGTCTTTATTACAGGAAGTCTCACACTGGATGACTGCACAGATCTGGAACACACAGGACTTTTGTATGAGGATGATATCGGCTCACCCCGGAGTTCAGCTTTGAACATAGAAGGGGAATACTCACGTAGTGATGCTTTGCCAAAGAAGTTGTCCATCTGTCTGGACTTGGCGGATGATTTGCTGGTTTCCGGAGGCTGGAGAGAACGGAGGAAAGATGGAATGATTACACGTACAGACCACGGCATGCAATAGAGGAGTCACAGTATCTGCAACCCAGGAACAGGGAGAGCGTCATATGAAAGCTTTCAGCCCCGGGATGTGGCGGCTGCATTTGTTTTCTCTTATTAGGCCTTTTCCCTTCATCACCTGGTGATCCTGCCAGTAACACACTTCCTGTCCTAAGGTGACAACACACACTTACTGTACTGCATCTATAGAGTAGATCGGGCCTCTGCTCCAAAACTTGGGAGTGGGGGCGGGGTTCGGGTCTGTAGTCCATAAGGCTGTTTGGATAACACTGGATTTCAGGGCAGGCAGAAGGTTCTGTAGTCGGCAGAAAGAACTGGGAACAATGTACCGGATATTAGTGGAGCACAGGAAGTGATCAGGTCTCTGGATTTCTGGCAGGCTCAACAACTTTTTGACAGGAACAGGAAGGGGGCAGCACTGGGAACAATAAGAGGCAGGGCAGGAGGTAAAAGTATAGGAAACGGTCATAGTTTACGAGGCATTTTAATGGCTCCCGCACAGCCGGACTTACTGTTGCCTCCTTGGGCTCCGTCTTTGTCTCCTTCGGAGGTTCCTGGGACTTGGAAGCCTGACGTGAGAACATTCCCATGATGCCCTTGGGCTGCGGAGCTGGCGCTTTGGCAGCGGGCGCTGAGGCGTGCCCATTGATACGGGGAGCGCTCTGCACGCTGTACACGTGGACGGTCGCCACCAACGCCAGCTTGGATTTGGCTGCTAAAAACGACAAAATTTAAAAAAGGAGAAAAAAAAAAGACAAAAAACAGTAAAAAATTAGATTAAAATAAAAAAAAAATACATAAATATCGGTTCTACCAACGCCAGCTTGGATTTGGCTGCTAAAAACGACAAAATTTAAAAAAGGAGAAAAAAAAAAGACAAAAAACAATAAAAAATTAGATTAAAATAAAAAAAAAAAAGATAAATATCGGTTCTGACTCTCCGCGTACCTTCAAGCTTTTCCTCCTTCACTACTGCCACCTTGTGGTACTGAAACGACAAGCAGAGGAGAATATTGATGGGAAGCACGAGAGCAACGTGATAACGAACCAAACTACGTTTACTGAACTGCTTAAAGAGAACCTGTCACTAGAGATATGGGGGCCGCCATTGCCTACATCCCTTTTATGAAAGCCGGCCAAGGATAAGCCAACAGGCCCAACATCCTTTCATTCAGGTAAATACACTCCAGGTGCATTGAAACAAGAGGTGTGCAGAGTCTTGCCAACATGCTGCAGAGAAGCACCCTTGTACTGTGTGTGGAAGCAGCGGTCTCCCTGCAGAGGTCTGACACCGCCCCCCTCTGCTGCGTTAGAGCTAGAGCTCTGCCAACAGAAAAGATCTTCTGCTGACTGCAGAATGTGTGTCCGACCTCTGCAAAGAGACAACTGCTTCACACAGAGCACGGGTCCATCTCTGCCGCATGCGGGCAGAAGCATCTCAAACTATACAAACCCTAAAAGAAATAAAAAACGATAATTGCTGGATGCTTTCAATAAAAATAAAACCCCGACCACCAATTCCGAAAACAGATACAAGTCTACAAACCACAAAGCCAGCGTCTGGGCACCCTACCACCGCAGGCCAACGTCTGGGCACCCTACAACCGCAGCCCAAAGCCAGCGTCTGGACACCCTACCACCGCAGGCCAAAGCCAACGTCTGGACACCCTACCACCGCAGCCCAAAGCCAGCGTCTGGACACCCTACCACCGCAGCCCAAAGCCAGCGTCTGGACACCCTACTACCGCAGCCCAAAGCCAGCGTCTGGACACCCTACCACCGCAGCCCAAAGCCAACGTCTGGACACCCTACCACCGCAGCCCAAAGCCAGCCTCTGGACACCCTACTACTGAAGGCCAAAGCCAACATCTGGGCACTCTACCACCATATCCCAAAGGCAAATTCTGGACCCTGTACTACCAAACCACAAAAAGGTGATGTCTGGACCCTGTACTACCCGATCCCAAAGACAGGATCTGGGACCCTCTACTATTATACCCTATTGCCAATGTCTGGGACCTTCTACCACCAAACCAGAAAGTTAATCTCTGGGGACCCTCTACTACTATACCCCAAAGCCAATGCCTGAGCCCTCTACCACCATAGACCAAAGCCAATGCCTGGAGCCCTCTACCCCCATAGACCAAAGCCAATGCCTGGAGCCCTCTACTACCATACCCCAAAGCCAATGCCCTCTACTATTATACCACAAAGCCAAAGTATGGGCCCTCTACTACCATATCCAAAAGCCAGAATCTAGGACCCTCTACTATTATACCCCAAATGCAATGTCTGGGACCCTCTACTATTATACCCCAAGTCCAATGTCTGGGACCCTCTACTATTATACCCCAAGTCCAATGTCTGGAACCCTCTACTATTATACCCCAAGTCCAATGTCTGGAACCCTCTACTATTATACCCCAAGTGCAATGTCCGGGACCATCTACTATTATACCCCAAGTCCAATGTCCGGGACCATCTACTATTATACCCCAAGTCCAATGTCCGGGACCTTCTACTATTATACCCCAAGTCCAATGTCCGGGACCTTCTACTATTATACCCCAAGTCCAATGTCCGGGACCTTCTACTATTATACCCCAAGTCCAATGTCTGGGACCCTCTACTATTATACCCCAAGTCCGATGTCTGGGACTCTACTATTATACCCCAAGTCCAAAGTCTGGGACCCTCTACTATTATACCCCAAGTTCGATGTCTGGGACTCTTCTCTCCATCAGTCATCTGGCAGATTATTCATACTCACCGGAAATCCCTCCTTCACGTGTTTTCCGGTCACGAGATAGGTTACATGTACTTGAGCAGTTTGATTCTCCTTCCTCTTCCGGGTGACATAATCGTAGAGCATCCTGCGGACACATAGGAGTAAGACTCAGTCATCTGACCCCCCCCCACCCGAGGAGTCACATCGTCAGAGGAAGACAGCGTTGGGTATAAAGGGACATTATAATGGAAACACACCCGGCGCTGATTTGGGATACTCACTGTTTAGCTTGATTGACGTGGACCCCCAGAGTGTGACTCAGCCACTTATAGGTCACCTACAAATACAGAGAGAGGATCAGAACTACAAATCCAACTACCCCCCTCTGGTA
>NW_017308472.1:65812-67091 GCF_000935625.1 Nanorana parkeri | reverse complement strand
GACAGATTTGGCGCCGCGGAAGGCACACACGGACTACTGGCAGCGCAGGCGCCGGGACCTCTTCTCTGATTGGCTGTGACGAAGATCCGACAGCTGGTACCACCAATACCAACAAGCGCCGCGCAGATGAACGCACGTGCGCGGCGGCGGCTGCTTCCTATTGGTCAGGCTGAGCTGTCTGACCTTCCCCTCGTCCAATCAGCGCACCTTCTCCGACCTTCGTGAACTTGTTAACTCCTTGGCTGCCGGATGCCCATAGATTAGACTGGCAAGGAGCATCAAACAATATGTCCATAGTAATGGTTGCCCATAGTTACCAATCAGCTTCTCTTTGCTGTCTGTCCAGTTAACATTTGAAAATGAAAGAGAGAGGCTGATTGGTTGCCATGGGCAACTGCTCCAGTTTTGATAAATTACCCTCAGCGTGTCTCTGACCAGAGCCGCCATATTCCAAAATATTATACAAAGTATAAGAAGAAATAATAAAGTACAAAGAATTGTGTCAATGTGGAGGTCATCCTCCACATTGACATTGAAGGATGACCATCCCAGAACCACCAGAGTCCACAGGTGATTGGAGAATGACTGTCCCAAAACCATCGGAGTCCACAGGTGATTGAAGGATGACTTCCTGGAATCACCAGAGTCCACAAGTGATTGGAGGATGACTGTCCTGGGACCACCAGAGTCCACAGGTGATTGGAGGATGACTTCCTGGAATCACCGGAGTCCACATTCCCTGTCCCGGGATCAGCAGGGAAGGCATGAAAAACTTGACTGCGTGGTGAACAAGCCCGGGGAATGTTTGTATCCTGGACGTCATCTGGTTACCTTCTGGTCCTCCTCATGAAGGAAGAGTTTCAGTTATCATTTTGGAAGAATATAATTGTGTATGGAAGCCTTGGAGTGACATTTCCTGTGGACTCCGCTCTCTGATCGTGTCACCCCGGGTGCTTGGACTGATGTGCCAAGATGCCTAACATCTGATGCCAAGGTCCAAACACGTGGACTTTACATCTGGAATGGGTTCTGTATTGGTTGTGGATACTTTGTGTCCATTTGGAGGTTGGTTCTGGTATTTCATTAATTACATAGAATTTGTTCCTTGTCCTTTATTAACTACCAGGGGGGTGGAGCCACCGGAGGTGTGATTGGTAAGCCAAGTGGCGCCCAATCATATCTTTTACCCTCCCGAGGTTTATATGCAAATGATGACTATTTTATCTGCAGAGTCTGAGCTGTGACGCCCCGCCCCCCCCCCCCCCGCCCACAATCGCAC
>NW_017308472.1:64349-65766 GCF_000935625.1 Nanorana parkeri | reverse complement strand
CCCAGCAATAAGCCACTCCAGAGATCAGATATGACATGACAACCCACAGATGCAGCATAATATTTTACAGGGAAAATGGCTCCCAGTCATAGAGGTATTTCTTCTGCTTATTACTAGATCTCTTCTTCTTATGGTGTCAACTAATAGATACAAGCCGAAAACCGGTGGAAGATCTCATGATGGCTTCAGAGGACCAACAAGCGCATCTATCACCAGAGGATGTTTCATGGTTCTTCCCCTGTCAGCAACCAATGGGGAGCCAAAATAAAGTCCGAAACACCATCATCATCACTTCAAGTAGGGATTTCATTTATGGTGGCATCCAACTTCCATCCATTCTACATCGGAGGGGACTCTGAGAGGGTGAAGGATTCCATATGAAACCCTATTCCACGTTACCCAGAGACAACTGGTTCTGAAGTCTCGGATTTACCAAACAAGGTGCATCCCGACGCAGTTCTTGCTGGAGAGGGGGAGGAGACTGGACACATGAAGGCTCGGTGTGTGGAACCATGTCAACCAGATTACAAGAGGTGTCTTTTTATGGGTTCCTTCACTTTTCAAACCTGTATAGTGCTTTGTGGTGCCATATTGGATATTGTCAGATGGATCTTGTTTGGTGGACTCTCTGGGTCTATATGCACCTCTGTGGTCCTGCACCATCTTAGCGCAGGGAACCACCACTTGGCACCCAATATTAGAGTCCGTCGCTGTCATTCAGATCACTACATCATGTCTTTAGACCACTTCCCCAACTGCATTCTGCTGGGCCAGGTCACCTCTTCATAGAATGGCTCTAAAATGCATACAGAGTGCATCTAGGGCAGGGATGTCCAAACTCCGGCCCTCCAGCTGTGGTGAAACTACAAATCCCATGATGCATCTCTCTCCGGGAGTCATGTCTGTGGCTGTGAGAATCTTGCAAAGCCTCATGGGATTCGTAGTTCCACCACAGCTGGAGGGCCGGAGTTTGAACATCCCTGGTCTAGGTGCTTCTCTTCACACAGGACAACCACATGGGAAATAGGAGAAGACAATTGAGTTTTATTTTTTCATCCTCCAATCTCCTGTGGACTCTGGTGGTCCCAGGACAGTCATCCTCCAATCACCTGTGGACTCTGGTGGTCCCGGGACACATCCTCCAATCTCCTGTGGACTCTGGTGGTCCCAGGACAGTCATCCTCCAATCACCTGTGGACTCTGGTGGTCCCGGGGTATCACCTGTGGACGCAGATACCACATAGGCGAAGTGGCATAGCATCATATGAGAAGACCCATTTATCACAGTGGAGCTGGAGAAGACCACCCACCACCCTTAACCCTAATTGTAGCCAGGAAGTAGAAATGTGGGTGGAGCGTGCTGTCCCCCCCCCCCCCCCCCCCCCCTCTCTGCTCTGCCGGCGTTTTGTGGCGTGTG
>NW_017308472.1:62697-63678 GCF_000935625.1 Nanorana parkeri | reverse complement strand
GTGGGTGGGGGGGGCTGGGCCCCCCCCCCCCCCCCCAGCATGTTGCTAATCGTGGCATTTTAGGGGATGTTTTTAGGGAGAGGAAGTAAATCTTGTGAGAGACGGGATCACTGTGCTCCCCTGTCAACTGCCAGACCTCACACACACTGCCTCCCAACTCCTGAGTGCGCATAATAACATGGAAGTACAAAGCTCTGCTAGTTGCGTGCATTTCTCTCTGCTACAGGACTCCGTTATTTGGCAGTGTTACTCAGGAGCCGGGAGACAGCGTGTGAAGATGGGAATTTGACAGGATGGTAACTGGTAGACTTCAGGGGAGCTCTCACCTCGGCTCTCCACTCGAAGGGTCCGGCGGAGTAAAGTTAAATTAATGGACAAATATGGACCTTTCACAAGTGAGCCTGCGCAGCTCCAATCATGAACACTCACACTCTTGCTTTTGCGCAGGACGTGACTGGTCTCCGGCACCTCACTGTGATATGGACTCGGGTGGATCTCAGACATTGGGCCACATTTACCAAGATTGATGGTTGCTGTGGAATGAAAATGGTTGCAGGTCACTTGTTCTTTTGGCGCATTTCATGTCAGAAGCTACTACGTTGCATATAGTTTATGTGGCAGATAGAATGCGCAACTGTCTTGCAGCAGCATTGTTAGGTACCAAGAGGCCGGTACGGGTACATGGACGCGGCCCTGTCCTCAGGATTATGGGCAAACATGCTGTAGCCAGGGGTTGCGTGCATGGTGGTATCCGGGTGTGTGCCCATGCGTGCAAAAATGCGCATGAAAGCGTGCACGTAATTATGTGCAAACGTGATGGAAATGTTGCGTGCAGACGTCAGTGGTGTCAGATGGTCTATAAGAATCAGTGTGTGCCACTTGCTGACTGGTCTTCAGCTCCCTTGTTCCTGAGCCTCTGTTACCTGTGCAGGACCCTGGCTGACCACTTCTATTCTGCTTTGGGATTTCCGATTCGGGCCC
>NW_017308472.1:43278-62638 GCF_000935625.1 Nanorana parkeri | reverse complement strand
ACTCCGGCCTGTGACCCTGATCCTGCTTCTGACCATCGATTCGGCCCCTCACCTGAGCTCCAGAGTTACCCTTGTATGACTCCGGCCTGCGACCCTGATCCTGCTTCTGACCATCGATTCGGCCCCTCACCTGAGCTCCAGTGTTACTCTTGTATGACTCCGGCCTGCGACCCTGATCCTGCTTCTGACCATCGATTCGGCCCCTCACCTGAGCTCCAGATTTACTCTTGTATTACTCCGGCCTGCGACCCTGATCCTGCTTCTGACCATCGATTCGGCACCTCACCTGAGCTCCAGTGTTACTCTTGTATTACTCCGGCCCGCGACCCTGATCCTGCTTCTGACCATCGATTCGGCCCCTCACCTGAGCTCCAGTGTTACTCTTGTATTACTCCGGCCCGCGACCCTGATCCTGCTTCTGACCATCGATTCGGCCACTCACCTGCGTATCTGAATCTTGGCTTGTGAACTCGACTACGATCCTGATCTTCTAGTGGCCCCATTCAGGCTCTGCCAGCCAATTCCGGCCATAGCCTCGCTTAGACTGCTCAGTCTGCTGCCAGTCCGGCCATCACCTCCAGGTCACCGCACTCAACCTCCAGGTCACCGAATCTGCACAAGCCACTGCATCGGCACTCGTGCTTCCCTGTGTCCTCCCTCCTCCTGTCTCCACCTCCAGGGGAGTCTGACAAGCGGTGCAAGAGTGGCCCCTTGTTCAGCTCGGTCTCCTTCCAGCTACGTGACAATTACTGCACACCTCTATAGCCCCAGACATGGACAAACTCAATCATTTATTTGGTGCAGATTGTGAGACTTTTTTGTACGAAAACTCTCACTTGAGGACTGGTGGAAGTTCTCCTCGCTAGAGTGTTCGGGTTTTCGATGGAAGAAAAGGTGGCAACCCTACTACAGAGGCCCAACAGTCGGCTGTGTCAGCACTAGTGAAATTGCTGCGTCTATTCCAATAAAGTTTAATTTCTTTTTTTTTAATGATGTTTATTAAATGAACAGAACACAATTCCTCCCGAACCAATCAACAACTTCTAGGTAGATTTGGATCTGGACTCCAGGCAAAGAAGAGACGATATAGATCTAATGTACATGCAGATACCCCCAGTGACCGGTCACTTCTGTTAGGCTTATAATCCCTGTGAGACCGGTCACCTAACCGCCCCGTTATATGCCTGCGGCATACTGCCAAGACATACCGAGGACATCCCAAACCTTCTCCCAGAATCATTTCTATACAGATGCTACTGTCAGGATCCAGAGCACCCCCAGGTGGTGCTGGAGCCATGTCCTGCAGTTCCTGTGCTCGCCTGCGGGTGTCTCCAGCAGCCAGGGACTGTAAGGAACCTGCAGCTCCAGTACTCACCTGCGGGTGTGCCCCGGCTGTGACTGATCATCCCATCACCTGGTGCTTCCTGGGAGGGTATTTAGGCCCTACCTGCAGTCAGGAAGCTGGCTCAGTATTTGTGTCGCCTGCACTTGACTGATTCCCATAAACCTGAAACCCTGCTTCCTATCTGCAGACCTGTCACCGACCCGGCTTGTTACCCGACCACTCTCTTGGATCCTGTTCCTGTACTGTGCTGCTGCCCTCCTGTTAACGACCCGGCTTGTACCTGACCACTCTTCTTTTATCCTGAGGCCTGCCATATATCTGCAGGCCTGTTACCCCTCCTTGTTGCTTCCCCCTGGCTGTAGGTGTGTGTTTGTCCCAACGGTGGGTTTATTACGTCACTGCTAAACCTGTGGGGGGTTGAGGGGGATGGTAGCTTTTGTTGTTGTGTAGCAAATAAACTGTGTGCATAGAACCCTATCCTGTGTGGGCATATTAATTTGGTCATCCTGCGTGGGTACCTGCATGAGGTGTGAGGACGCCTGTGCATGGTACCCTGACAGCTACACAAATTTGTTGGTGGGGGGAGGTGTGGGAACAGCTTTAAACGGGGACCAATTGTCTATCAATTTTTTAATGTCCTTTACCTGGACTTTGTATTCCCTTCCTCTTCCATAGCAACAAGCATGCACACACGTTAGCTCAATGCCTCCAGCACATATCAATGGCACTCCTATAAGATCCTCTGGTCTTCACGGTGGGGCTGGGCTCCCCCCATTGAGCCATGACTGGTGGAAAATGTTGAACTCTTGCTAAACACATAAAAAAAGACTGTGAATTGTACTTCCTGCCGTGTGAGATGGTGGTGACACCTTAAATTGGAGTCAAAACGCTGTGAAGGGCAAAAGGTGAACCGAACATATCAGGGTGCCTGCATTCAAATACCAAATACTTCTAAAAATGCCAGTCCTGGAGGTGGCTCTGTCTTCAGTACTTGGAGTCATTGACTTGGAATAAGCACGCAACATGTAAAGTGTCAGTGTAGTCACAGCTCCTGATCCGCACGCTTCTTCTGGGTGAGCGTCTCAAAGTATGGAAGACAAGTAATCAGCATGTTAAGGAAAGGACAGCGGGGGCAGCTTTATATACAGGTGAAACTCGAATAATTAGAATATCGTGCAAAGTTCATTTATTTCACTAATGCAACTTAAAAGGTGAAACTAATATATGAGAGAGACTCATTACATGCAAAGCAAGATCATTCAAGCCGTGATTTGTCATCATTGTGATGATTATGGCTTACAGCTCATGAAAACCCCAAGAACCCCAAATCCACAACCTCAGGAAATGAGAATATTACATGCAATCAATAAAACAAGGAGTGTACATAGAACAATATCGGACCTCTGAAAAGTACAAGCATGCATATGTACTCAGTACTTGGTTTGGGCCCCTTTTGCAGCACTTACTGCAATTACTTTTGCACGATATTCTAATTATTCGAGTTTCACCTGTACTTTGCCAGGTGCAGATTTCCATTAAAGTAGAACTATAGACTTATAATAAAAAGCTCTGCAAGTGTTGTTCTGGGACCTCACCCTTCCCATGGTCTAGAGCAGTGGGTCGCGACCCACAGTTGAGGGGGGTCACCACATGCCTTGTGCTGCGCTAGGCCAAGAGGCATCTCAGCCTCCTCCTAGCACAGCAGTGTCAGTTCTCCTAGATGGCGCTGCAGCAGCGGCGGCCGGAGAGGATCAGAGAGAGGGGAGCGGGCAGGAGTGAGGGGAGGTGAGTGCTTGATCACCAAAGAGTCGCACTGGACATCACACAGCCCCCACTGGACGCCAACAGAGAGTCCCACTAGTCACGTGAGAGCCCGCACAGCCTCCTGAGTGCCTGCACAGATACTAGTATTGGTGCATCCCTAAATTTTACTGTTGGGGGTCACCACAACTTGGCAATTGTTACCAAGGGGTCCCGGCCCTAGAACGGTTGAGAACCGCTGGTCTAGAGGGAGAGACGGTGAGGCTGCGAGGTTCATCCTTTTCACCTCTTCTGTCTTTCTATTTTCTCGAGCTTAGCCCTTTCTTACTCTTTTCTCTTTCTTAGAAGTTTGCACTTTTATTTTGATTTTACGCCATGATGACACAGGCATAAAGTAAAGGTTGTTTGCAATTTCCACACAAACGTCACCTACCTTTGCGGTGCTCTCGTACCCTTACTTTTTCCTATTATTGTCATTCCTGCGTACCTATGATCGTTGTGTTATTCCATACGATTTATGGACTATGGGGTCAATTCACAAAGCTTATTTTCTTCATTTCGGCCGTTATTTCATTGATATCGCTTGTTATATAGTTGCTGTGTATAGGGAGTCAATTCACAAAACTCAATAACGCTTCTTATTTTTAAGAAGTGGTAAATTAACTATTCAGACGTTATTTTTCAAGATTTAAGTCATGTTTATTATTTGTTTTCCAAAACATACTCTATGCCTTTTGCCTTTCTGTGCAAATGATGAGCTTTTAGAGTTTGGTGGGCTGGGACATGTTTTCAGGGGTGATGGTTCATTTGGGAAATCAGCAATTTCATATACTGTATATGTTTCCCTGGCCTAGGCAGCTGGAGGATGGTTGGAACTGGTGTACTTGGTGTTTCCTCATCAAGATGGTAAATTTGGACTGATCCCTTTGTTCTCTTTTTGCTACCACCATTAAACATTTTGTACATGGAAATCATATCCCCCCTTAATCTCCTCACCTCTAATGTGAACATGTTTAAATTTAGTAGCCTCGTCTCGTAGCTCTGGTCCTCCATACCTCATAGTTCTCCTTTAAAAGGTTGCTTATCAGTGGTTTCTTCTGATGAAGAGCCGTGTTCAGCTGAGGTATGGTTGTGATGGTGGTGAGCTCTATCATGTGGGTGAGAATGGTTTCGGTGATCATGGTGGTGGTGATGAGGACGAACAGGATGATGATGGTGGTGTCCAGAATGATGGTGATGATGACCAGGATGGCAGTGATGTCTGTGATGTCCACAATGCTTGCCTTTACCAAGTTCACATCTTTCCTGTGGTCCTGGAGCATCTGCTCCTGCCTGGCCCGGCCCTGCCTCTCCTGCCCCTGTTTCACTGTGTCCAGCATTATCTTTCGATTCCTCCACTTGGGCACCTTCCTTTCTTTGGTTGCAAGTGCCATGCTTGTGGTGATGATGGCGGTGATCATCATTATGCCGTGGGTTGTAGATTTCACAGGACACAGTATATTCTTCCTTTCTTTCAAATGTGAAGTATGCACTACCACTGCAGAAGCCAACATGCAGCAACCATAATAACTCAACTATTCAGATGTTATTTTAACAACTGGAGTGATAAAATATGCTTGAAATGCAATTCACAAAAGGAAAAGGTCCTTTTATCACTCGTTATTGAGACGTAGATTTATCACCTCCTTCAGGGTGGCTTTATAATAGATTTCAGGCGTTATCTGATGCTTGCTGCACTGAGATGACGTGAGGTAGATAGAAATGGAACCTTTTTTCTTCATTTTCACATGGCTTAATGCTTTTGCGTACAGAAGAAGAAGGCGGCATGTAGTTGTCATTTCTACAGCTTTTATCCTTCTACAAATGTAGATAATTTTTTACAGTTAGTGGTTAGTGGCAAATCTCACATGACACGAAAAATCAAATGTCCCTGGAAACCCTTCAGTGGGGTTGTAGAGCAAGTGGATTGTTCCAAGCAACATATTTTATATCAAGACAGGCTTTATAGGTGGTCAGGAGACTTGCTTGCCCTCGTTACACTGTCTGATTGTCAACAGATGTAGATCTAAATAAATCTAATGTTTCATATATTCATTCCGTTCAGAAATATTTTTTATTGTTATTTCTATATGATTTCTTCTCTACCAAATTTAAAATGAGTATGCATGTGGCCAATATGGAATATATTCCTTCCTTATATGTGGAATTCTTTTGTGTGGTAAAAGTAACAATCATCTAGGCATCTGCTCCACCCCTTCTGCTACCAAAATGCACTGCAAAAGTAATAACACCCAAAACGTTATTTTATCACAGTAATAGATAAAATAAAGTCTGTGATGCTAAAATAACACTTGTTTAAGGAACGTTAAACTGCGTGCGCATTCACAAATCCGGCTTTTGTGAATTGCATGTTTCAGCCAGTAAAATAAAGAGTGGTAAAATAAGGAGAGATAAATTAACTTCTGCTCTCATAACGCTGAGCTTTGTGAATTGACCCCATAGTCTTCTATTCTGCCGTGTGTCTCCTTAATATATTGTATACCGATTGTTTTGTATCATCTCCGCCATGTCTATATTTTTGTTTGAAAACTTAATAAAAACTTTGCAAATGAGCAGAGACCCAGAAAGCTGTTGGAGTGCAGGTAAGAAAAGACAGCCAGAAGAAAGCAGAGAGAGGGAGAAGAGAGACAGCAGAGAGAAAAGAAGAGAGAACGCAGAGAGAGAAAAGAAGGGAGAACGCAGAGAGAGACGGGAGAGAGAAAAGAAGAGATAACGCAGAGAGAGAAAAGAAGAGAGAACGCAGAGAGAGAAAAGAAGAGAGAACGCAGAGAGAGAGAAAAGAAGAGAGAACGCAGAGAGAGAGAAAAGAAGAGAGAACGCAGAGAGAGAGAGACGGGAGAGAGAGAAAAGAAGAGAACACAGAGAGAGAAAAGAAGAGAGAACGCAGAGAGAGAGAAAAAAAGAGAGAACGCAGAGAGAGAGAGAAGAAGAGAGAACGAAGAGAGAGAGAGACGGGAGAGAGAGAAAAGAAGAGAACACAGAGAGAGAAAAGAAGAGAGAACGCAGAGAGAGAGAAAAGAAGAGAGAATGCAGAGAGAGAGACGGGAGAGAGAGAAAAGAAGACAGAACGCAGAGAGATGGGAGAGAAAAAGGAAGAGAGAACGCAGAGAGAGAAAAGAAGGGAGACCGCAGAGAGAGAGAAAAGAAGGGAGACCGCAGAGAGAGAGACGGCAGAGAAAAGAAGAGAGACCGCAGAGAGAAAAGAAGAGAGACCGCAGAGAGAGAAAAGAAGACATACCGCAGAGAGAGACGGGAGAGAGAAAAAAAGATATACCGCAGAGAGAGAGACGGGAGAGAGAAAAGATATACCGCAGAGAGAGAGAGAGACGGGAGAGAGAAAAGAGAGACCACAGAGAGAGAGAGAGAAAGCCAAGAGAGAGGGCCAGATCACACCACAAAGTCTGCATTCCAGAGTGTCCGGCCTCTGGAACGCACTGGAGAGCGCAAGCTGGCCGACTCCCTGCGTTCAGGGGCGTGGTGGTGCATTGAAGTCAATGGCACCGTAGCCACGCCCGCACCCAGAAACGCAGGCACATTAGAGCTTGCAGGATTTTTTCAGATCGCACTGGACCGGAACGCAGGTACTCATGTGCCTGTGTTCGGGGTGCGGCGGCGGCGCCCACAGTGAGATCGCCAGCAGGGAGCCGGCTTGCGCTCCAGTGGTGTGAACCAGCCCACTGAGAGACAGCAGAGAGAGAGGCAGTAGTCCCAGTAACTATTTCAATGTGCTTGTTATCTAAATGCAGGTGTTTCTTCGTTGGTAGATCTCATTGAGCTCGTCATTTGAAAAGTAGATCTCTAGACGAAAAATTGTGGGCGCCCTTGTACTACATCAAGGGCACTGATTTCGGCAAAGTCTTCGTTCTCCTTCACTGACTCTCAAAACACCATCAAATCCAAATGTTTAAATCCAACCACATTGTCAACAATTCTATTGAACAGAGACCCTTTGTATGCCCACACACGATGGTTGGGGCTGTAGGCACTAGAAGAGTCTACACAGCACCGGATTCTACAGCCAGGAACGGGCGATTGGACGCGGGTACTAATTCACACTGAGACGGCCTTTTTTTTTTTGGAAACATTTTAATAGTTATTGAATGTTCTACATCTTACAGTAAATATCGTACAGTTACAAACTCTTGGCTTAAATGTTTCAGGGAGATCTAGAAATGATCATTAAAATAAAGAGCAACAGACTTTACACTTCATATTCACAAGGCGGAGCTCCGGGGGCCTTCACAGTTATCTGAGGTTAGGAGCAGAGACCTTGGAAGACTTGGTTTTGCTTTTATCCGATAATACCCAACGAAGCAGAAGATACCAAATCCGAGCCGTGTACCAAACAGAGAGAGTACACCAGCGCCCCGATAGTCAGTACAGTGGGGTTTGGAAAACGCTCGTATCCATCACATGGCCATCTTGTTTACTGGGGCCGGTGTGAGGAAATGCAGGTGACACCCCCGTGTATCCATTTACTAGGAGCCAGTGATGTCTCTGTGGTACTCCAGCCTATCAGTTCACTAGAAGCCAGAGGCATCACTGTGGTACTCCAGGCAATCTATTAGAGGCTAGGGACATCACTGTGGTACTCCAGCCTATCCACTTACTAGAAGCCAGAGATATCTCTGTGGTACTCCAGCCTATCCATTTACTAGAAGCCAGATATATCTCTGTGGTACTCCAGCCTATCCATTTACTAGAAGCCAGATATATCTCTGTGGTACTCCAGCCTATCCATTTACTAGAAGCCAGATATATCTCTGTGGTACTCCAGCCTATCCATTTACTAGAAGCCAGAGGCATCACTGTGGTACTCCAGCCAATCCATTAAGCAGTGGCTAGGGACATAGCTGTGGCACTCCAGCCATTCTGTTCACTAGAAGCCAGTGACATTGCCATAGTACTCCAGCCTTCTACTGGGAGATAGGAACACCACCATGTTGTGCCATATGTCGAGTTAACGGATAAGTTGAATTTTGGATCTACAAGCAATGTGGACCCTCAACTGTCCGACTGGGACAGATACAGCACATTGATGATACAGGATCCTAGTAGATACATAGGGTGAACAATGGCTCCTCTGCTGTCCATGGGTAACAGTTAACCCTGTCAAGCTCCTTTTTTGTTTTGTCTGCCTTGCATCCCTGCTGGACTTTAGCAACAGGAACAAACCTCTATGAAAGGTTAAGTCCACCAAAAGATGGTGTTTCAGTTTTGCATTGCTAATTCACCTACATTTTTGTCTCCTGGAAGCTGAATGATCTGACAACCCCGTTTCTAACTTGGTCCATCTGTCAAGGCTGTTGTTGATGGGTCTCAGTGGAATCTCCATTTAGATTATGTTATGAGCAATTCACCAGAAACAGGTCCAATTGCATGGCATCTTAATCCCTTTGCAGGGTAGAGCTGGGACTCTTCTAAATTGATATCCCCTCCCCCTACCAGTCAGGCCTCTGGTGTGAGTTGTGTCTTGTTCTGCTTTCTTAAACGGACTCTGCATATAGCCTTGTAGAGAGTCAACAAGGGGGCTGTGATAAAGCCACAACCATAAAGCTGGCGTCACTACCCCCCAGTGGATTCTCCATAGAGATATATGGAGTATGCTTTCCAGTGATAGGAACCAGAGGTGTCAGCACACAGCAGAGCCTTCCACACTGCTGGTCTAGCCTGCTAGGTGGACACACAGCAGAAAAACCCAAAAGATCAGAAAGTGGTCTTCAGCATTCTAAACTGAAGGTTTTGGTAGAGTTCCGTTTTAAAACATGTAAGTGCTATAAACTTTGTCCTATGATATATGGCAATAAAATCCCACTAGCTTCCAACAATGTGCCCCAGTTAAAGAACTTTCTATCGTCTACATTAACATGCACCTTGGCCATGTACTTTATGGAGGCGGCCATCTTGGGTTTTGTACAAGAAAGAACCATTCCTGCACCCGATGAGATTTCCTTCTCTATTTCATCATAGCAGTAAAAGGATTCCCAGAAAACACAGGTCCCTGTCCTTTCAGACCCTTCATACATGAGGCCCAAGATGGCTGCTTTCAGGATCCTAGTTGTGACACCATCAATATTCACCCTTCAGCTGCTAACGTTTGTTGCCAGAGATTGCACGGCCATCGGCAAGAGCTGATTCCAATGAATAGAGAAGGTGTCCGAGTCCTTTTGGTCATTGGGGCTGATGTAAGAATTGGGAGTTATAAGAGGAAATCGTTCTTGCTGCACTCCAAATTCTGCCACTTCTGTAGCTTGGATTGAAAATCAAACTTGATTTTGAGCTGCTGGTATGAGTACACTTTCCATAAACCAGGTCCACTGGGCTCCTGTAGTGGAAGTGGGCCATATCAATAAACCCCAGCCACCTCTAGAAACCAATCAGCTCCCGTTATTTCTGCCGTGAAGCTTTGGTAATAAAACCGGCACTCGGGTTGTTGAAGGCAACAAGAAATTTTCCATCAACCACACTTCAGCGTACACCAGCCCCCAATATGTATTTATCGTGTATGGTATTGCATACATCTATCAGACTGAACTGCAGCTGCCAAGTCAGGCTGAATAATCACATCCAACAGCAAGAATATATATATATTACATATATATATATGTTTTAACCTTACAGCTGAACCCCGAGTTAAAAACAATTACCCTTGCAGTGGGTCCACCTCCCAGTACAAGAGTTAACTGCTTGGTTTTCCTGGGGGATGATGAATGAGGTGATATACTTGCCCTATGCTTTGCTCCCCCAGCAGCCTCGTTGTCTGATGCTCCTGGGTTCTGGGCAGGCCCTGTGTCCTCCCATACAACGCAGGACTGCTGGCCCTGCATTGTACGGAACAACGTCAGAGAGCTGTGACCGGTGAAGGAAAGGAGGTAACAGGCGTCAGGGGCAGGATGAGGAGGAAACTTGCGAGTAATAAGGTAAGTATATCACCTTACTCATCATCGTCCAGGCAAAAGGACCCAGATAGCGAGGATAACTTGCCACAAACTTGCGGCAGGGTAAAATTGTAATTCTTGTTAACTTGCTGCACACATTCCTTGCAGGTTGTAGACTTGCAGCACACTCGCAGCACAAGTTCTAGGTGACACTTTTTGAATTTGTAGCAAATTTAGTCTACAGCAAGAGTCCTGCAGGTCTTAGCAAGAGCTCTGCAAGTGTACAGACACTTTTACAAATCACGTTGATCTGGAGATTTGCTGTAATTGTGCAACAACATTGTGAAGCGTGGCAAGTCCAGGAATACTTTAGCAAGTCATTTTATAACTTGCAGCTCAATTTGCTTGCTGTCTGGGGCAGGGGGTCCCACTGCAAGGGTAAAAGTTTGTCCCGGGAGTCCAGCTTTAGGCTAGGTTATTCAGATGCCGAGCTGTTGTTGCGCGTTTTCAATCGCGTTACTGTTCATTGTACGGTTGTCGCACAATTTTCAATGCATAGAGATGTCTATGGGACCAAAACCGCGCGACAACCGCCCGAAAACAGCTCCTGCACCTTTTCGCACGACAGACGATTTCGGTCGCGCGACAAAACCGCAAAGGTGTGAGCGGCCTCCATTGACTTCAATGCGAATCTGTGTTCTGCGCAATAAATCGCCTAGGTGTGCACCGGCCCTTAAAGTGACATTAAACCGTCAGATTTTTTTAACATAAACCAATACTGTAATGTGCGCCTTACTGTAATCCATGGTTGTTTCCCTTCTCTTTGCTGCTCTTCCTTTTAAATCCTTATCTCTTCTCATGCTGGGGGAGAACTTCCCTTTGCAGCTGGGTGCCTCTTCCTATAGCGCTGGCTCAGGTTGTGAACCTTCACACAGACACCATGGGGTTGATTTACTAACTTTATAAACACACCACGAACATGTATACACCTCTGTAGTGTGTTCCCTCCCAGCATGATCTATGGGTGGAATCTAAACACCTTTGTAGTGTGTACACACCCAGCAGGTGTGTTGTGCAAAGCCCTGCATGAATTGCAAGGTGATGTTGTGTAAATTAGCTCTATGTTGTGCTGCTTGCGTTGATGAATGCAAGGAATGTAAATGCATGAGCTAACCATTTTTGTCTGAACTGTGAAGCAGCATTATATATGCATCATGTGCATGATTTTTCCATATATGGCATTAGTGGAAATATGCTTTTAGAGACTTTTTGGTTGATAAATACGTTTTGCTGTGTGAAAATCACACGCACCTGGTGCGTGCGTGTGTTTAGGTTAGTAAATCACCCCCCATGTATCCATTCCAGAGACAAGGCAGTCTGCTGCAAAACAGAAGTTCTGCCCAGCATGAGAAGACATGAGGATTTAAAAGGAAGAGCAGCAAAGAGAAGGGAAACTACCATGGATTACAGTAAGGCGCACATTACACTATTGTTTTATGTTAAAAAATCTGAGGGTTTAATGTCACTTTAAGGAAAAAACTAAGAAGCTACTTGCTCCAACCAAGAAAACTGCGAAAGCCCCCAAGACTTCAGTGTTTCCGAAATGTTCTGCATCATTACATTTCTTCTAGTTAAGTTTATTAAACATCAACTGCTCAAACAAAAACGCAAATAACACTTATGGTAAAAATGAAAATAAAAAGTGTCATAAATTACATAATCAAACTGCAGAAAAATTTTAAAAATAAAACAAAAACACTAAACCGTCGTTTCCTAATATTACAAGAGCAAATACTCGTACACACAGATCAGCTTGCGTGGAGCTGACTATCGGGGCCAAGAAAACTATCAATATGCATTTTTTTTTTCAAGTCTTGCATTACAGTATATTTAAAAGCAAAGATATATTCCATTTATATTTATATATACGCATATAAGGGCTCGCTTACTAATGGTATAATTGTAGCACTGAACGGATATAACTACTATATTATGTTCATACGTTTCAAGGATCCCAATGTGGATTGTACACGATGTATCGATTGTAAGAAAGTTCTTCTCTGCTTTCATTTCCACCTTATTTTAAAAAAAACAAAACAAAACTGAGCAGTGATCCGTCTTACTAAGAAAGAAAATAAAGACCCCAGACGTTAAAGACGACACAACAAATGACTATGCGGTGGGGTTAGTATACAATGTACACAGAATAGCAGCTTCGAGATCAGTTTGTAGGTCGGGAGGTCCGCTGGGTCGGGGGATCGGTGGAGCGAAGTGCGGAAAAAAAAAATGGAAATCTCGGCGGACTGTTTTTGCTGCCAAAGGCAACGAATGAAGTCGTGGGAGAGCGAAAAAAAAGGAGATTGCTTGCAAGACAATTGTTCCCTGAATTGTTGTGTATGTGACATGTACTGACCTGTTCTGTTCATCAGGGGAAATCATCTGAAAATTAGGAAGTCTCCTAGTAGGGGGCTGCAATGGGCACCAGTAAACACCCCTCTCTCTCTCTCTCGAACACCAACATGGCCATACCCGGTCCAAACTGGAGGATTCACAGGACACAACTTTACCATATAGAGGTAGAGGACAGACTACTCTGGGGTGTTGGGAGTTTATCTCAGACTTGTATGATGCCACAACCTCAAGGGGACACACAGGGCCGGATTTACTCTCTCTGCTGCCCAAAGGCCAGGTTCCTCAATGTGCCCCCCTGTATGCAGGCTGCATACAAGTGATCTCGGCAACATCATTGGGATCACTAGTACAAAACAAACGGCGGCTTCCCCGCTGTACATTTAGCCCTGCTTGACCAAAGCAGGGCTATATGTAGAAAACAACTACCTGCCCGGCGCCCCGAACTGCATGTCCCGGGCGTCGGGAGATATAAATTCCACACCCCCTGCTGCCCCTCTACGGCCCGCTGATCTCAGGCTAGTGGACTTGTCATTTAAGTAAGAAAGGAAGGTGAAATGTTATTATTATTCTGGAAGTCACATGATATCGAAGTTCTCAATATTATACCAAAAGTTTTCCAGGAAATGCTCATTCCAGTAAACCTAAAATAATCAGTAAAACCCGGAAGCCATCCCATAACGAGTGCCCTGTTCAGTGCGCCGTATTGTACAATGTAGAGGACGTCGCATTTAATGGACAGAGATTCTCTGGCTTTGCCGTTCTGCAGATAAGCTTGCGCACACCAATGGAAATAAGGTCACAGAGACGGGAGATATGACCTATGACACGGGAGCCTGTGCGGCACTGCTTTATGTGCGGCCATTGAACATTCACCATCCAAGAACGATCTGCAGAATTATAGAAAATGTGCATAGCTGTATCGGAACATACACATGGTTGGCTTTCTGGAGCTAACTTGACCTTCAATGTTTAAATATCACCGTCAACTACACTGGCAGACATTTTGTTGGTGGGTTTCCACTTCACAAAAGGAGAGTCTACAATGCCTGGGTGGTAATGAGGTGCCAGACACACTAAGGCCTGGTTCACACCTGTACGTTTTGTAGCGCGTTCAACGCTCTACAAACGCTCTACAAAACGCTCAAACGTGAAAATCCCATTGTTTTCTATGGGTATGGTTCACACCTTGCCGTATTTCAGCCCGTCTGAACGCGCTACAAAAACGGCCTACGCCTGAAAAGGTACATGAGCTTCTTTGCGGCGTTTTTGTCGATACAGCCAAGTAGCCCTCGGAAACGCGCGTTTGCCGTGCGTTTTTTTTACCGCGAATCGCGGTAAAAACGCGCGTCGCACGCACATATTTGATACGCCTAGGTGTGAACAGAGCCTAAGGCCCCTGTCAGACGAGCGTGTCTGGAAAGCATACATCAACAGATTCTCTCCTGATCACAGCAGTACGGATCGCATGTCATGTGACATCCGTGTTCGTACAGTTTTTTTCCTTCATCGCAACTGAAAATGCCGGACCCCATGTGTGTCTATGGGGAATGGGATGTAAATGTACATGTGCCCATTTACATCAGATAATGCCCCGATTCGGTCTGTCGAAACGGATCTCTAATCCATTTGGTTATTTTTGGAACTAGCCGGCATCAGGGCTAATCACCCCCCTCTGAAAAGTATCAGGAGAGAGCAGGGGACCCGGCGGCATACCTTATTCCGCCGTGTGACTGTCCCCTCCTTTCTCTGCCGGCGTCCATCACAAAGATGCCACCGGCAGGTATCAGAAGACTTCCGCGCGTGTGCGATGACGTCTCGGTGGGGTGACACTCCGGGTGTGACTCAGCCTCGGGACGCCCCTGTTGAATTGTATTGTAATGTCTTCCTTATAACGGAACGGACGGGGGAGGGTACAGCTGACTCTGCCTCTAGATAGGCAGAGCCAGTTGTCACTCACGCAGCTGGGCGGATCCCGGCACAATGGCCGGGATCCGCTTCAGCTGCAGCGTCTCACTATACCGCGAGCTATAGCTCGCGGTATACTGAGCCTAGGGTGACAGGAGGACGCTGGTTTGTGCCCTCCCGTTACCCTAAGGAGAACTATGGGGAAAAGCCTTAACCCCATAGTTCTCCTTTAAAGACTGTTTCCGTATACCCCGGGATACCAATAACACTTCTATCACTTTCTACCTCTGCCTTTTCTTTTCCTGTATGGCTCAGAACTGTCATCACAGCCCAGTCAGAGGCAAGAGGTGACACTTGCAAAGTTGGGTTCTGTCCCCGGATAGAATACAAAGAGAAGGTGTCATTCTTAAATGTTTTAAAGTCTTGTTCCGAATGTAGTTTTGTTAATGGTTAGGTACTTGGCGGCAGCCATGTTTCCTCATAGCACGAGCAAGCTCTGCTTCCAGCTGATGCACAGTCATTGTGCTTCACTGCTCTTCCTGCTCCGTGCAACTCTATGGGTTAGGCCTGTCCTGTGACACAAAGCCCACCCATAGCCTTACGCTGCTGCAGCATTCTCGCCTGTCTAAGGAGGATGAGTTCACTCCTCACCCCAATGTAGCAATGTTTGGGTCCAGTCACTAGCTGCTGAGACCTGCCCCATGTCTGGAAGCCCCGATCCATTAGTGAGGGCTCTGGCAGTGCAGAGAGGTGGCGCGGGGGGGGGGGTGAGCTATCTGCAGACACCGTCACTGCACTGTGCATGGGCAAAGTAGCAGTCTCTTTAAAGTGGGCCTTCACCCATTAGGTCTCACAGCTGCTCTATCCCCCTTTCCTCTTGTACAAGAACAAATAGTTGGAGTAAATCTCTTTTTTTAGTGATGTGACCCACCAGCTCTTGATTTCTCACCTAATTGAGGGTAATGAAGGGCTTGCACGTGCACTGTAAGATTCCGCTCGTGTGCAGACATTGCTGTGGTCTGTTCCTAATATTTCGACATGTCAAGACTTGCGGCTTGTCTGCGCACGCACGGAATCCTTCCACGCATGTGCAGACACGCCGCAGGTCTTCAAGTACTTTTGATCTGGCCAAGACTTGCGGCTTTTGTCTGCGTGCATGCACAGAATCCTTACACGCATGTGCAGACATGCCGCAGGTCTTCAAGTGCTTTTGACCTGGCCAAGACTTGTGGCTAGTTTGCGCGCGCACGGAATCCTCCCATGCATGTGCAGACACTCCGCAGGTCTCGGCCAGGTCATAAACACTTAAAGACCTCCTGCGGCGTGTCTGGGGATGTGGGGACTCTCATGATATATACCAGAAGGTTTCCAGGATGAGGAGTATCAAATGGTGGCGCAGGAGCAGAGCAGCGCAAGGTAAACTTTGGCTACAAGGTAGACAACGCTGGACTCCATACAAGGGCAATTATTTGATAGAGGAAATGTAAATTTGCCTGGGGAGGGTAAAGCAAGATTCCGCCCGTGTGCAGACATTGCTGTGGTCTGTTCCTAATATTTTGACCTGGCCAAGATTTGCGGCTTGTCTGCGCACGCACGGAATCCTTCCACGCATGTGCAGACACGCCGCAGGTCTTCAAGTGCTTTTGATCTGGCCAAGACTTGGGGCTTGTCTGCGCGCACGCACGGAATCCTCCTACGCATGTGCAGACACGGCCAGGTCCAAAGCACTTGAAGACCTCCTACTCTGTCTCTGTGGATGTGGGGACTCTCATGACACAGACTAGATGATGGAGTGTTAAGATGGTGGCGCAGGAGCAGAGCAGCGCAAGGTAAACTTTGGCTACAAGGTAGACAACGTTGGACTCCATACAAGGGCAATGCTTTGATAGAGGAAATGTAAATTTGCCTGGGGAGGGTACAGTTTCCCTTTCACTATGGGCGTTTATCACATTCTCTGATATAGAGGGGACCACAAGAGGGAGCACTTGAGTACAAATAACAATGAACAAAATATGGATCAGCAAAGACTATAAAAATGTGAACGTCAGGTTGAAAATTGCTTGCAGCAAAGTGATACAATACTGACCCATAGTAAATCAAATACTCGTTAATTTCCCTTAAAACAGCTAGAAAATAAGTGCACACAACACTTCACTGACACCCTCCTAGTCCCTTCAAGAGAGACACAACAAATCCAACATATATATTTTTTGTGTTTTTTTTTTGCACATGCACACACAACAAAATGTATTGCTTAAACCTAATCTCTCCGAACAACCTTAAGTACCGTTAGCGGGGAAAGGAAAAAAAAAGGGTAACAAGTGCAAAGTACCATTACAAACACCTATGTCAATATTGTGCATCCGGGGGCGGAGGAGCAGGTCTATTGGTCAAGTAAAGAGCTCCTCCCCGCTTGCGGGAGGCAAGTTATTGCTACTACTTTGCATCGGGTCCTTCCAACGTCAGCACCGCATCAGACAGACCGCGCCGCTTCTTGGAGAGCCAATCAGAGGTCAAGCAAGTAATGGCCGCAGCCACAGTGCAATACTACGTGACGACACTATACGGTATTTGCATGAAACACATCCGATGTACAATGCTGCTCCATGTACAAAATGCTGGAACAGAGCAGTCTTCTTAAATCCTGAAAAAGACTGGATACAGACGTAGACGAATGTACGTAACTCAGAGCGCGTAATAAACTGGCGCCGGACTATGTGGACTGAATAGATGGGGCAGATTTAGGACCATTCACACCACAAGCTGGTGCGCTGCAACACAAGCAGTTGATGCGTGCGGTTCTAGCCAATGATTTTGAATAAGCCGGCAACGCACACAAAAAAATAAAAAAAGGTTCTACTCCTTTTTCCGAAATGCAATCCACGGAGCGTTAGCATCTGTGCCATACGGCGCACCATAACGCAGGTTTGTTGCAGTGTACTGCAGATGTTCTTTAGGTGCCGCGGACAATGAATGGCAATGCACAGCAACACACATATACAGAACGTAAGACCGCCTAAGATCTCAATCCCTCCACCACATGCTTTTAAAGCCCAACTCCGGACACAACCAGCATCACAGCAGATATAAATTCCGTTGGCAGAATACAAAGCTCTCGTCCTGAGGGCTTTATTCTAGAGCTGCAGAAGGGAGTGGAAGGAGCTGTGCTTCCATGACCACCCAGAGGTGCTGCAGGTCTCGTAGACCACCGATCAACGCTACGGTCACATTTCCACCCGTTCGCGAAACAGAGCCTGGACTGTGTGACTTGTGAATGTGGCAGGAGGTGAGGGGGCAGAGATTTGACCTGACGGATAAACGTTCTAGGTATTAGGAAGCATGTGACCTCCACCGTGTTATAGAGCTTGGGTCTGAGCTGCAACGCACACCAATGATTCAATGAGATAAGCAAACAGTCCATTCCCTTCAATGGGGCACAGGCCCAGTTCCGAGCCTGATGAAGGGGACCCTGCGCGGCCCCCGAAAACGCTAGTTCTTGAAATGTCCCTTCAATAAAAGGACTTTTTGCTTAGCTCATGGAATCATTGGTTTGCTGGCGACATCTTTACAGATTCAGTTTATTCACGGTGCCGTCCGCGGTCACTGCAAGCACCCGCCTGCATATCAGGTTTTTCTGTCCGGTAAGGAGTGCAACAAGATACTTGTTCTATATGAGCTGTAACTCAAATACGGGCCCGTGACATAATGCCCCCTGTCGAAACACCGGCAGCAGCTGAGACCAGGCTGGGATGCTGGGTAAGTACACACGTCCGGGTGGGATGGCTCTACAGACACTGTCACTATGTCCTGATTAGGAAAGGTGACAGCGTCTCTAAGTTTACTGGTCCATTTAAACTTTCACAAACTACATTTGAAGAGCCAATCCAACGACCTATTCATGTAAAATTGGTAAAAACAAAGTATTATACAGAATTATAAGCTTCATGTTTGGAGTATCACACGCAAGGCAGCAAACCTGCCCAGAGTACACATCCGTGATCAAAAACACGCCACACTTCCCTTATACAAAGACAGTGTGCCAAGCTGGCAGCCCCCGGCACACAAGTCCCAGCATGCTTTGAAGCCCACCCGAGACTCGCCACACTTCCCTTATACAAAGACAGTGTGCCAAGCTGGCAGCCCACGGCAAAAAAGTCCCAGCATGCTTTGAAGCCCACCCAAGACTCGCCACACTTCCCTTATACAAAGACAGTGTGCCACGCTGGCAGCCCATGGCAAAAAAGTCCCAGCATGCTTTGGAGCCCACCCAAGACTCGCCACACTTCCCTTATACAAAGACAGCGTGCCAAGCTGGCAGCCCACCCGAGACTTCAGAACGGCATTGTGAAATGAATGAGTGAGGGGCGTTATAGTATTACTGAAAATCATTGAAGATATGGGGGACATTAGCGGACTGGTCTGTAGAGTATTCTGAGGTTTAGTGTTCTAGAAAGCCAGGCTTATCGGAAATTCCAGTGCTAAGCTGAGGTAATCGTGTCATTGTGGGTGGAGGGTGGGGGTGCCGAAATGTACACTAAAACACCACTTAATAAATATACCAGAGTCTCCAATTACGGTAACTAAAAACATTTACAGCTACAAGATAGACTGATGCAGGCGTGGACAGACCGGTCTCTCCTTGGTGACGGGGGGACCACAATGTCCAGCAGGCCGGGACTTGTAGTCCCTCAGTCGCAGGAGAGATGCCAGTTGCTTGTGCCCGGGACTAAGGCTCGTATATTGCACATCTGCTGCAGAGGCTTCACACGTCTTTGCGTCGAGCTGATAGTTCTTGAACCAGACAGGTGGCTGTGAAAGTCGGGAGTCGGAGTTTCCTAATGAGAGGCGCTGTGGCAGGCCCACGGGCTACGCTACACCGTGGAGTAATTGTTCATTCCTAAACGAACATGCAAACTAGGACTGAGCTATCTACACAATAACACTCAAGCCTTTCTATCATAACACTGTCTCACAAATACAACATCTCATCAACTAGAGT
>NW_017308472.1:33680-43231 GCF_000935625.1 Nanorana parkeri | reverse complement strand
ATTTGTGATACTACGTTGGTATAGTGGTCTTGTGCCGCTTTTATGACCTGTTCAAATGAGGGGACGAGGGGGGGAGATGGAAGGCCTGTTGGGGATGTCTGATGCCCTCCAACACATTAAAACAAAAACCCACGATGAGAGACGCATACGCATTTTGTGCTTTTACAGAAAGTGGTGGTTAGTACGTAACATCTAGAATACTTCTAGCTTTTCCCGCAAGAAAAAAAACTAGTATAGCAGCCTCGAATTGCATTGCAAAAAATAAAATAAAAATAAAAAAGAAGAAATAAAACTAAAATAAAACAAAAACAAAAAAAATCAATTGCATTAGTGTCGTAGTTTTCCCGTGACAAAGCGAACGCCATCGCAAGCTTGGACGAGAACGCAAATTGCGGACGATTCTCTAATGCCAGACAGTGAGCTTTGGAAGACACAATTTTTCTAAATGCATTTAGGAAATTTGGAAAAACTGAACCAGGAGAGAGAAATAAAAAAAGCGAAAAGGATGAAATCAGAATTTAATAATAACACAAAAAAAAAGGAAAAGCGTTCCAATGACAAAAAACAACAACAAAAAAAAAGAGTGTGATAACGGTAAAAGCGCAGAGACGCCAGCGATGGGGTAAGCGGATGGGGGGGCGGTCTCTGCGCTCGGGTGACGCGTGACGGTAAAAGCGCAGAGACGCCAGCGATGGGGTAAGCGGATGGGGGCGGTCTCTGAGCTCGGGTGACGCGTGACACATGGAAAACAGAAAAGGTGGCGGCTTACAGAAAAGCAGCTTTTACAAAAACACTAAGAATATTAAAGTGACCGATGCACTTTGTTTGTTGTGTGTGTGTGTGTGTGTGTGTGTTCCGTTGTTTTGATCTTGCAGACTTGGTGCCGCTCGTCAGTTGTTCCAGCACCCATGTAAGACTTGAGCGTTTGCATACAATGTTTTACTCCGGACCTGCAACATACAGAAACAAGGTTTGGTCACAGATATATATGTCAGCTTATCGCTGTCTCTTCTCCTATCTGCCTGGATATCTACAGACATGTAAAGCTTCATTAACACACATGAGAACCTTCACACCAGGGGGGCCCATTAGGTCGATCGCAAAGCGAACACTGGTAGATCGCGATCGGCTCACTGACCCTGTATCCTGTCCTGTCTCTTATCATGCGTCTGTCTACATTCATTCTCTTATCATGTATCTACATTCATTCTCTTATCATGTGTCTACATTCATTCTCTTATCATGTATCTACATTCATTCTCTTATCATGTATCTACATTCATTCTCTTATCATGTGTCTATCTACATTCATTCTCTTATCATGTGTCTATCTACATTCATTCTCTTATCATGTGTCTGTCTACATTCATTCTCTTATCATGTGTCTATCTACATTCATTCTCCTATCATGTGTCTACATTCATTCTCTTATCATGTGTCTACATTCATTCATTCTCTTATCATGTGTCTATCTACATTCATTCTCTTATCATGTGTCTACATTCATTCTCTTATCATGTATCTACATTCATTCTCTTATAATGTATCTACATTCATTCTCTTATGTGTATATCTGCATGGATCTCCACGGTATTGTCGAGATCCGTCCCGGCTGCAGCGTTTTCCGTATATAGCAGGCAATAACATTATAAAACAATTAAATGTAGATAGACACATGATAAGAGAATGAATGTAGATACATGATAAGAGAATGAATGTAGATACATGATAAGAGAATGAATGTAGATACATGATAAGAGAATGAATGTAGATACATGATAAGAGAATGAATGTAGATAAAAAACAAGCAGTGTATGGCCGTCTTTGCTGTGCCCCTTGTGTCTGAGTCTAGGTGTTGCTGTTCCCAGAGGCACCACAAGGGGTCCCCCTAACACCACACAGCACTGCAAGAAACATGTTCATGTCATACAATACAAGGCGGCGGTTGTACTTACATAGACAGGCCAGCGGGATTACCAGTGTGGGGGTACATAGCTGTACGTTGGGGTTCCTTGAGCTCTGTATGTTGGCACAGAGACGGGATGTGCTCCAATGGCAGTGTGCTGAGGGGTGGTCAGTAACGTGCCTGGAGAAGAAAACGCTCCGAGTTATCATCTGCTGCATTCAATAAGATTCTGCCATTCACAGTCAGTCTGTACTAATGCCGAGACATCAGGTGACAACATTTCTGGTGCTGAAACGTCTACAACTAATAAAGCTGTGCCGATTCAAAAGAGACCAGCCAATGGGGGGAGGGGAGCAGATTCAATTGGTCGGCTTTAACTTAGAAAATGCAGATTTAAAGTGTGCGTACTGCTGACTTTTTGTTATGTTTTAGATGAGGACCCCGATCGAGTCTTTATCTCCGTCCGTGCACGCGCCGGAGAGATTCACCTTTCTAGTGAGCATTGCCGCCGAGACAGGAAGTGACGGGAAATCCCAATATTTACAGGTGTCACCAGAACTAGATACATCAATAGGAACACAGGTTCAGGTGACCACTGTGTAAGAGATATCCGCTCACTTCCTGTTTTGTTATTGGGATAGGATGTGAAAGGAAATCTCCCGGACGGGGGAAGAGGCAAACAAAATACATAAATAAACGAACGGATGTTAACCCTTTCCTGTATAAAAAAAAACCACTTTTCCGTAGATATTCATCCACTGAACCTGCATGTACATTCACTCTGTGTGAATGAATCAGCCGATGTGAGAACGGGGCAAACATGGAATGCTCTTAGGTTATTGTTTCTTCTGCTGGAATGTTCTCCATTAGGGCTGCACCCATACTGGATTTTCGGTATTGAGTACGAGTAACAACATTTTTATTTCGGTACTCGCCGATACTGAAGACCACTGCTGGTACTTTCGGTAGCATGGAGCCGGCTTCCCGGCCAATCAGCATGGAGCTGGCTTCCCGGACAACCAGGAAGCCGGGCAGGGAGTCATTACCTGCTGCCCAGCTTCTTGTTTGCCCTGGAAGCCGGCTCCATGCTGATTGGCCGGGAAGCCGGCATACCAGCCAATCAACATGTAGCCAGGTTTCCTGTGGGTCATTACCTGCTGCCCAGCTTCTTGTTTGCCCTGGAAGCCGGCTCCATGCTGATTGGCCGGGAAGCCGGCATACCAGCCAATCAACATGTAGCCAGGTTTCCTGTGGGTCATTACCTGCTGCCTGGCTCCCTGATTGGCCGGGAACCTGGCTCCATGCTGTTTGGCCGGGAAGCCAGCTTCCCAGCCAATCAGCATCAAGACGGCTGTTTGGCACTTCCGGGTTCTCCGGCCTACAGGCAGAGAGCTCTGGACGCCTGCGCAGTCTGCTGGCCCTGCGATCTAGCCGGTGACGTCACAATCGACCAGAATCCGGAGATGCATGGGGAGAGCTGTCAGCGCACGGCTGGTGAGTACTGCGCCCTGCTATAGGGGGGCGCCACTCTGCACACTCCGCCTGCATTGCTGTGCTTTCTTAATGGCTAAATAGCATGGAGCCGGCTTCGGCCGGGAAGCCGGCTCCATGTTCCCTCACGGCACTGCCGGTCAGAGGAAATCTCCCTCTGGGAAGATGTTTTGGTATCGGGATAAGTTTCGGTGCATCCCTATTCTTCATGTATTATGGGCAGTAGTCATAATAGGCTCCTTCATAAAGAACAGAGCGAATGGGGAAATACCACATTGTGGCCACCAGGTGGCGCTGATGGTCACAGGAAATAAATACATCCTAATAACAAGAGATACAATGTAACAATTGTAGAGGACACTGGAGGGAATCAGCAGATAAATGTCACCATTGCTACTACTACCATTCCCCTATGGCAGGGGTAGCCAAACTCCGGACCTCCAGCTGTGGTGGAACTACAAATCCAAGGAGGCATTGCAAGATTCTCACAGCCACAGACATGACTCCGGGAGAGAAATGCATCATGGGATTTGTAGTTTCACCACAGCTGGAGGGCCGGAGTTTGGCTACCCCTGCCCTATGGGGAACATTCAATTATGAGGAGCATTTGACCAGAAGAGAAAATAGCTGAAGAACATTAGTTTTTGCCCCAACAGCTGGTTTTCCCTGGATAGCTATGCAATTAATTTTTTTTATAAATAGACCCCCTTATGTCAACTCATCCTTTAATACTTCCATCTGGCCACAACTGGAATCTGTATTCTGGATGGTTGCAGCCTCCAGTTTTTGGGATTTACCCTCCACATTTCAGCATCTGAGGTCCCTACACACCTATCACTGGCCATTTAAATGACAGGTCCTCTTTGATTCAGTACGCCTCTAGCTATGGACAATCAGCAGCCTGACATCTCGTCTCTACTCCTGGATGGAGAACCCACCTGCTGACATGGCCATGGTGGTCCCGGCGACCATTCCCATTGCAACGCCGTTAGTCCGTTGTGCCGCTACGGGGGCGGGGTATATCGCAGAGGGGATGCTGTTTGGTTGGACCACAGTGGTGTGGTGGATGACGTGGGGCTGTGCGGCGTACATAGGCTGCGTGTAGTAAGCGCCCTGAGGAACAAGAATGAGAGGTCATGTTAAATGGGCCAACAAACATAAGAAAACAATCTGGCAATCTAGTCACCGGCACTCTGAGTAGGGAACCGTCGTACGTCAGCAAGTCCTCAGAGGAGCAAACTGACCGAAGACGATTCCCTGACTGCTTCTGTGCCCCCCCGCAAGACAACCCGACACCAAAGCACCCCCACCTCCTACATGATATTCTCAGCCACACTGTATCATCCCTCTACCTCATGTCTGTAAATGTCAAGAGACTTGCAATGCCTCATGGGACTTGTAGTTCCAGCACAGCTGGAGGGCCGAGGTTGCCTACCCCAATGTTTAGTCTATTGTGACTTATAGCCATTTTCCTGGGTGCAGCGCACTCTTCTGACTGCAGGTGGCGCTGCAGGACGGCTGTAGATACAAGTGCTGCAGTGGGGGCCTAACCATCACCGAGCAGACATCTATGACAGGCATTACCTATAGAGGATCACTACGCAGAAGAATGATCTGCCCTCCCCCTCTGCAGTCCACAAGGGCCCATTCACGTCACGAGGGCCCATTCACGTCACAAGGTGCTGGTTATCACACACATAACGCACGCTGGTTTGTGGAATAACGTGTGCTGGGCTGCATTGTGTTGTTAACACGCATTGCAGTGCTTTATTATTCTTTAATGTACACAAGGGCCCATTAATAGAACGTGGGTTGTCCTGAAAGTAACACGTGCTGATTGGCTGTTTAACGCAGACTGAGCTGCAATGTGTTGTTAACAAGAGTTTTTTTGTGTGTTTTGTTTGTTTCTAAATGTAAATGTGCCGCGGTGCGTTGTGATGCGTTACAGGACATCAGAACACGCTGCGCAAAAGTGCAACATGTCCTACTTTTTTTCCGACGCACATCGAGGCCATAAGACATAAGGCAAGTATCCTTGTTCTTGCAACACTGTTTTTAATCCACGGCCTCCTGTATTTCTTGACATTCCGCTCTACAGATCTTCTCTCCCCCGGCCGTGCCTCTGCTTAAGAGCCCCACAGAAGACTACGGGGCCCATCTCCCGGCCAGAAGACTAAGGTAGATGAGTCCCATAGAGGTCTACGAGGCTCTACAGTGCAGGTGCGGGTGAGAGAGAGGGGACTTTGGGCATGGGGTAAAACAATTCCTTGGGGTGAGGAGCGTTGCATCCACGTAAATAGACATTTGCACAGGAAGATATTAGGTCTTATTTTCGGGGTAGGTCTTATATTACAGAAATCCCCGAAGATAGCGCTAGGTCTTATTTTCGGGGTAGGTCTTACTTTCGGGGAAACACGGTATTATTTATTATTACTAGTATATTAGTTATTATTACCATCTTTACTATTGTTTCCTATTATTTCTTTTGGCATCACTTCCATATTCTATTAATAATGATGATGCCTCATGTTCTAGTACCATAAACTTCCAGTTACAGATAACGGGTTCCCATCACTCCCCTCATCTGTCATATTTAGGAAACGTTCTTTATCATAGAAGCATTGGTCTGGACTTTCCTCCCTTAGCGGGCGGTCTGGGAAGTTTGGGGGTCACTGTATTTTCGGAGGTCGAGGGGTATTTTTCTGCACTTGCAGCATTTCTAGAGCCCCATCAGATTGATTGTTTTGTAGTTGGCCCGGTCACACACTGTACACAGATTTGCATTGCACACCCGGGTGTGTTACTGGCTGGTACCCTTACCTGGGCATACAGGTTCTGCTGGGGGTAGGCACTTCGGATGGGGTACATCGCTGTCTGATATGGGTTGGGGGATGGAGAATACGGTGGAGGAGCACTATTGCTCTGACCCGGAGGGACTTTATAAGGGGTGCCGGCTGTGTACCCTGCGGGAGGAAGAAGACACAGAGAGCAGATCAATAACAATACTAACATTATAAGAGTAATACACACAGGGGGCCGATGTATAAAACATTCACCCACGGTGTAGCTGAGCCAATGACATTCGCATGGCATTACTGCCACAAAAATGGAGGCAAGGAGCCCAGGAAATATGCTCCTCGCTTCCATCTAGTGGCCATAATGCTGTGCAAGTGGCCTTCCCCCATCTATAAGCTTAGTGGGAGTTTTACACATCCGTCCCATACAGTGCAATCACTATTTATTAGAAGATCTTGCAGTAGAAGGCAGAGAGCTGGTTGCAAGTGGTATAAAAAAACAATGGGGTGAAATACAATATAGCAGTGGTGGCGAACCTTGGAACTTCAGCTGTTTTGGAACTACAAGTCCCATGAGGCATTGCAAGGCTCTGACAGCCACAGACATAACTCCCAGAGGCCGATGCATGTTGGGATTTGTAGTTTTGGAACAGCTGGAGTGCCAAGATTCGCCACCACTGCACTATATGGTCAAAGCTTTTTGGACAGCTGACCATCACACCGATATGAAATTGTTCAACATCCCACTCCAAAACCATGGACATTAAAGAAGAACTATGGGGTTAGGGCTTTTCCCCATAGTTCTCCTTAGGGTAACGGGAGGACACAAACTAGCGTCCTCCCGTCACCCTAGCCTCAGTATACCGCGAGCTACAGCTCCCTATATACTGAGACGCCGCAGCCGAGACAGATCCCGACAATACTGTCTGGATCCGCCCAGCTGCGTGACTGACAGCTGGCTCTGCCTATCTAGAGGCACGCCACCAGTGATCCTAAATGGGCGGCTCCTTGCTGATTGGGCAAAATTTGATACCGGTACTTCCCCTAGCATGGAGCCAGCTTCCCGAGCAATCAGGAAGTCAGGCGGCATGTCATTACCCAATGCCCAGCTTCCTGATTGGCTGGGAAGCTGCCTTGATGCTTTTTGGCCGGGAAGCCGGCTTCCCAGCCATGCAGCATCAAGCCGGCCAAACAGCATGGAGCCGGCCAGCGGCTTATGACTCGCCTTCCGGCTTCCTGATTGGCTGGGAAGCCGGTTCGATGCTGATTAGCTTGGAAGCCGGCTGCCTCAGCATCGAGCCAGCCAAACAGCATGTAGGCGGCTTCCCGGGCAATCACGAAGCCGGGCAGTGGGTAATGACAGAGTGATTGCCAGGGAAGCTGGTTCCATACTAGCGGAAGTCAAACCGGTATCAGTGCATCCCTAGTGAGTCCCCTTCACTTGAAACACCAGAACTCAATAATTTGGAGGTGGTCCTTTGCCCATACAGGTAGGTGTGATGGTTAAAGGAGAACTATGGGGTCAGGGCTTTCCCCCCTAGTTCTCCTAAGGGTCACGGGGGAACACAAACTAGCGTCCTCCCATCAGCCAAAGCTCAGTATACCGCGAGCTGCTGCTCACTATATACTGAGACGCTGCAGCCGGAACGGATCCCGACATTACTGTCTGGATCCACCCAGCTGCAGGATTGACAGCTGGCTCTTCCCTAGCCTCAGTATACCGCGAGCTACAGCTCCCTATATACTGAGACGCCGCAGCCGAGACAGATCCCGACAATACTGTCTGGATCCGCCCAGCTGCGTGACTGACAGCTGGCTCTGCCTATCTAGAGGCACGCCACCAGTGATCCTAAATGGGCGGCTCCTTGCTGATTGGGCAAAATTTGATACCGGTACTTCCCCTAGCATGGAGCCAGCTTCCCGAGCAATCAGGAAGTCAGGCGGCATGTCATTACCCAATGCCCAGCTTCCTGATTGGCTGGGAAGCTGCCTTGATGCTTTTTGGCCGGGAAGCCGGCTTCCCAGCCATGCAGCATCAAGCCGGCCAAACAGCATGGAGCCGGCCAGCGGCTTATGACTCGCCTTCCGGCTTCCTGATTGGCTGGGAAGCCGGTTCGATGCTGATTAGCTTGGAAGCCGGCTGCCTCAGCATCGAGCCAGCCAAACAGCATGTAGGCGGCTTCCCGGGCAATCACGAAGCCGGGCAGTGGGTAATGACAGAGTGATTGCCAGGGAAGCTGGTTCCATACTAGCGGAAGTCAAACCGGTATCAGTGCATCCCTAGTGAGTCCCCTTCACTTGAAACACCAGAACTCAATAATTTGGAGGTGGTCCTTTGCCCATACAGGTAGGTGTGATGGTTAAAGGAGAACTATGGGGTCAGGGCTTTCCCCCCTAGTTCTCCTAAGGGTCACGGGGGAACACAAACTAGCGTCCTCCCATCAGCCAAAGCTCAGTATACCGCGAGCTGCTGCTCACTATATACTGAGACGCTGCAGCCGGAACGGATCCCGACATTACTGTCTGGATCCACCCAGCTGCAGGATTGACAGCTGGCTCTGCCTATCTAGAGGCAGAGCCAGCTGTGCATGCCCCCTCCCCCATCCGTTCCGCCAGTCAGCGCTGGAGGATCGGAGAGGGGGAGCTGTGAGTGACACTGCAGGGATAGATTGAGAGGTGAGCGAACGCCGGTATGTGTTCCCTCACTTCCCGATCTATAGAGCCGACCTGTGACAGTCTCATTGTCACAGGTCGGCTCAGATTATGAGGCTGAGTGATTTTCACCCACCTCATAGTTCTCCTTTAAATCTCCACAAGCATGCGCCTGTACAGTGAATGCAGTGCTGACTCGACTCAAAAACATTTTTATTTTGAACTATTCCCCAAATGTAACAGTTCAGACCTCAAAAGCCGAAATAAAAACAAAAAAGGGGGCGTAGTCTGCGCTTCCCTATAGTCAGAGGAGATGCCTCCTGTTGCCTGACAAACATCTGGCCGGTGGTAATACGTTTTCTAAGACAGCCGCCACCGACAAAAAGGTAATGACAGCGGAGTGATCTACAGCCAGCCGAGGACGGAGAGCGCCGAGTCAGCAAGCGGCGGCATAATGAGACGGCAAGTCGGGGGAAAGAAAATGGATTATTTACTGAAAGCTGCAGAAGACGCCTGGTAGGTCCTGTTCTCGGAGCCATTGTCCACGGGCAGGTGGAATGTGCCGTCGTTGGCACAGGATGTGGAGGTCTGCGGCCAGGCTTGCTTCATCAGAAGTGTGGCTGAAAGACAGAATAGAAAAAAGAAGGTTACACCATATGGGGGGGCACAGATCCCTCACACCCGTCATCGCCGCCTGAGCCAACCAG
>NW_017308472.1:26579-33558 GCF_000935625.1 Nanorana parkeri | reverse complement strand
CGTGTGCGCAAAGAGGGGGGGGGGGGGGTTGGAGGGGGGCTCACCCCATAGCCCCCATTACCTCCAGCAACCTGGACTAATGCGGAATACAATCAGATTCCCTTATAATCATCATCATAGAAGGGAAGAGAGAAGAAAACATTTCCCAGATACTTCCAAAACAACATACGTGTCCCCTAGTAGTGGAGCCATCCATCACCTGAGGACACTAGCAAGACACTGAGGAGAGGCTGGGGTTATATGATGACCATCACAGGCCTGGCCAGGATACCGGCATAATACCCAGCCGTCTATGAATCTGCCTGTGTCCTGTATTGTATGAGCAAGAAAATCAGATTAAACATCAGCAGGCCCTTCAAATTTTGCCTGTGTTGGCAAAAATCCTAGCACCGGCCCTGTACATCAGAAGCAAACCATTTTTAAAAAAAAATCCTCATAGGATTAGCTCGCTGCATCTCCCAGTTGCTTGCACAGAGCTTGTGGCCAAATAAGAGCCAGCCCCCTGCCCCGCAACTGTAGTGTAGTTTAAAGCAGGATATTTTCAAGCTCTAACATTTGACACAGAGGCTACAGATTGTTTGTATTTATTTTTTTTAAGACTTATTATAGTCAGCCAAGACAAGAGGTACATAAGTACTTACAGAAAAGAAGCAGGTAACAATCTCTGACATGCATACAGTGTGCAGAGATATATTATTGATTCGCATTTAGCGCAGACACAGTAGCCAATAATCCTTAAAATGTACAGCCCGTGCTTAAACTGAGATGTATTTATTTATTACAGGTATTTATATAGCGCCGACCATTTACTCAGCACTTCACATAGTTGCACATTCACATCATTCCCTACCCTCAAGGAGCTCACAATCTAAGGTCCCTATCTCACATACATACATAGAGGGCCAACTTAGAGAGGAGCCAATTAACCTTCCAGCATGTCTTTGCAGTGTGGGAGGAAACCGGAGTACCCCGGAGGAAACCCACACAAGCACAGGGAGAACATGCAAACTCCATGCAGATAGTGACCTGGCCGGGATTCGAACCGGGGACCCCCAGTGCTGCAAGGCAGATGCGCTAACCACTACACCACTGTGCTGCCTGCATTAAAGTCACATTGCCCCCCCTCATTGTTTTAAGCTAACATCTGAGTGCCAGTCTGCTTTAAGACCCCAATCTGATGCCTGTGGGTGGTCTGGCTTGTGAACCTGTCTGCCTATAAGCCCTCCCAGACTCTATGATGTCATCGGGGGGAAATAAAGCCCCCCAAACCGTACAGCAGAAGCACAAACTCCGCTGCTTTCCGATGAACGCCCAACATAATGCGGGAGCCCTGCTGTGATCAAAAGGCGGCCATGTCATTATCCTGACAGGAACCCGCTGAATGTTCCTCTCTCTCTCTCCGGCAGCCGCGCAGACAATGATTGACGGGTGAAAAGCATCCCTCAAACAGAAATCAAACATGGATTCCGCTGCTTGATCAACGCGACCTCGCCGAAAACTGCTTCAAACTGCGCCGAGCTGTCAATCTCGTGACGCTTTCAAGGTCTCGGATCAAACCGCCACTGGAAGAAAGCCTCTAAATTGGAACACGGGAGGCGCCGGGTGTAAAGTCGCCTCACGCCGTTCTATTATAAATCCCGCTCGTCCCAAAACGAAGCCAAAAAGTAAAAATACATCGGGAGGTCTCAGGTTGTTCGTCGCACAGTCGTATGTCTATAAATCAGCTTGTTAAAGGAGAAAATGGAGGCCGCGCAAAGTCAGCTGCCTGGCTGTGATGTCAGTCCTCCGGCTTCAATATCCCATATATCAGATAAGGTATGCAGCTGTGGAGGTCAGCCCTTCATGTAATGCATATTGTCCCCCCCCCCCAACCCCCCTTTCATGTTTGTGGGTGTCTACTGTACCTAGCAGGCTTCTATGGAGCCCCTCCAAAGCCATCCGTACGTGCGAGCGTGCATGTTCCTGCTCTGCTGACATTCCCAGGTAGCATCTCACATCGGCCACTACATTATACAATGAAGGGGGCACACATGCAATGCACGGACATGTAGTCCTAAGGAGTGATGGGCTGCCTCCTGATAATGCAGTGAGAGTGCGCTTCCCAACCAGGACACCCTGCCGGCGCAGTCTGAGGACACCCTGCGAGCGCAGTCTGAGGACATCCTGGGAGCGCAGTCTGAGGACATCCTGCGGGCGCAGTCTGAGGACATCCTGCGGGCGCAGTCTGAGGACACCCTGCGGGCGCAGTCTGAGGACACCCTGGGGGCGCAGTCTGAGGACATCCTGGGAGCGCAGTCTGAGGAAATCCTGCGGGCGTGACCCCGGAAACGCGTCAACGACGTCACAACTCAGTGGCACACAGACAGATTGCAGTCTTGCAACTGCTGTTTCTCTGAAATCATCCATATACGCTGTTGTTTGACCTACCATTGTGAGTACCCTTGTACTTTTGTTTATGGCGTCTATTTTAAATTAAAAGGATTATCTGCACCAGGTTGGGCGCCCTTTTTTCTCTTTTGTCTTCCAGGTTTACAGTCTCCCCGGCTGAAGTGGGGCAGCACCCCTAGCGATCCTGTACATGTAACAAACACATCATCAGGAATAGACCACAGCGCTTTTGCTTCTTCTTATCTGTTTGGTACATCCTGCGGGCGCAGTGTGAGGATATCAGGTGAGTGCCACATGCCATGGACTTGCTCCCTGAGAGGGCATCATCGCGGGCACTCACATATGAAGCACGTCAGCACCGCTCTGCATTGCCTACTGCCAGAAAAGATCAGAAGAGGGCCCTGCGTGTCACATGACCAGCCTGAAGACATACATAAAAAAAGGGGTTCCCAGAGCCCAGGAAAACTAACAAAAGCAATTGGGTTGGGCGGGTGCACCACAGCAACGGCTGCATGAAACATTGAAGTACTGCGCAGCCAGGCTGTGCTCCATGTTACAAGGATGAAGTCTCAGTCTGGCAGGAGTGAAGCATTAAAAAGTAATTGATCGGCTACAGGAAGCTGTAAGGAGATTAATCTTTTTAACGTTTGCTGTCACCGGCGAGGTGAGCAGCACTAATCCTCGTGACGTTTTTCTGCTGATAAGACCACTCTGGCATTACTGGATGACTGCTATAACCTGCCAGAGACGTTCTGTGCATGTCAGTGTAATGAGCAGGCTGGACTGAAGTGGCCTACTTACAATGCTAAAAAAACAAAACACTTGCAGGAAATTGTTCGGTAAGCAATTTGTGGCAAGACAACTCCTCGTATCATTAGGCAGAAGTCTTACCCTTCACATTGTAAAGTCTATCATAGAATCCAGAGGTACACATGGCCAGGCTTAACAAAGAACTGAGGCTATGGACCTCCAAATATTTATATATTCTTAACAAGCAGTCGTTACCTTTAACACAAGCCCTCACTCACCTCTGTAGCTGTAGGAGTAACTCATCCTCAAAGAGAAAAGAGGAAGTTGTTTGAGCCGCTCTTTCCTCTTCCTGTGCCCTGTCTTTATATAATAGTACTCCCCCCCCCCCGACATAGCTGCACATAAACAAAGGGGTGGGATGCTTGTGCTGATGTCCATGACCTTATATTGCCATTAGGCCAATGTTATTGACCAAATATAGCCTTGTGTCCAAGGAGGAGCTTTCCTCCGCTTTCCGAGGGGGAGCTCCCCTCCGCGTTCCGAGGGGGAGCTCCCCTCCGCGTTCCGAGGGGGAGCTCCCCTCCGCGTTCCAAGGAGCTCCCCTCCGCGTTCCAAGGAGCTTCCCTCCGCGTTCCAAGGAGCATCCCTCCATGCTCCAAGGAGCTTCCCTTCGTGTTCCAAGGAGCATCCCTCCGTGCTCCGAGGAGCTTCCCTCCGTGTTCCGAGGAGCTTCCCTCCGTGTTCCAAGGAGCTTCCCTCCGTGTACCAAGGAGCTTCCCTCCGTGTTCCACGGAGCTTCCCTCCGTGTTCCAAGGAGCTTCCCTCCGTGTTCCAAGGAGCTTCCCTCCGTGTTCCAAGGAGCTTCCCTCCGTGTTCCAAGGAGCTTCCCTCCGTGTTCCAAGGAGCTTCCCTCCGTGTTCCAAGGAGCTTCCCTCCGTGTTCCAAGGAGCTTCCCTCCGTGTTCCAAGGAGCTTCCCTCCGTGTTCCAAGGAGCTTCCCTCCGTGTTCCAAGGAGCTTCCCTCCGTGTTCCAAGGAGCTTCCCTCCGTGTTCCAAGGAGCTTCCCTCCGTGTTCCAAGGAGCTTCCCTCCGTGTTCCAAGGAGCTTCCCTCCGTGTTCCAAGGAGCTTCCCTCCGTGTTCCAAGGAGCTTCCCTCCGTGTTCCAAGGAGCTTCCCTCCGTGTTCCAAGGAGCTTCCCTCCGTGTTCCAAGGAGCTTCCCTCCGTGTTCCAAGGAGCTTCCCTCCGTGTTCCAAGGAGCTTCCCTCCGTGTTCCAAGGAGCTTCCCTCCGTGTTCCAAGGAGCTTCCCTCCGTGTTCCAAGGAGCTTCCCTCCGTGTTCCAAGGAGCTTCCCTCCGTGTTCCAAGGAGCTTCCCTCCGTGTTCCAAGGAGCTTCCCTCCGTGTTCCAAGGAGCTTCCCTCCGTGTTCCAAGGAGCTTCCCTCCGTGTTCCAAGGAGCTTCCCTCCGTGTTCCAAGGAGCTTCCCTCCGTGTTCCAAGGAGCTTCCCTCCGTGTTCCAAGGAGCTTCCCTCCGTGTTCCAAGGAGCTTCCCTCCGTGTTCCAAGGAGCTTCCCTCCGTGTTCCAAGGAGCTTCCCTCCGTGTTCCAAGGAGCTTCCCTCCGTGTTCCAAGGAGCTTCCCTCCGTGTTCCAAGGAGCTTCCCTCCGTGTTCCAAGGAGCTTCCCTCCGTGTTCCAAGGAGCTTCCCTCCGTGTTCCAAGGAGCTTCCCTCCGTGTTCCAAGGAGCTTCCCTCCGTGTTCCAAGGAGCTTCCCTCCGTGTTCCAAGGAGCTTCCCTCCGTGTTCCAAGGAGCTTCCCTCCGTGTTCCAAGGAGCTTCCCTCCGTGTTCCAAGGAGCTTCCCTCCGTGTTCCAAGGAGCTTCCCTCCGTGTTCCAAGGAGCTTCCCTCCGTGTTCCAAGGAGCTTCCCTCCGTGTTCCAAGGAGCTTCCCTCCGTGTTCCAAGGAGCTTCCCTCCGTGTTCCAAGGAGCTTCCCTCCGTGTTCCAAGGAGCTTCCCTCCGTGTTCCAAGGAGCTTCCCTCCGTGTTCCAAGGAGCTTCCCTCCGTGTTCCAAGGAGCTTCCCTCCGTGTTCCAAGGAGCTTCCCTCCGTGTTCCAAGGAGCTTCCCTCCGTGTTCCAAGGAGCTTCCCTCCGTGTTCCAAGGAGCTTCCCTCCGTGTTCCAAGGAGCTTCCCTCCGTGTTCCAAGGAGCTTCCCTCCGTGTTCCAAGGAGCTTCCCTCCGTGTTCCAAGGAGCTTCCCTCCGTGTTCCAAGGAGCTTCCCTCCGTGTTCCAAGGAGCTTCCCTCCGTGTTCCAAGGAGCTTCCCTCCGTGTTCCAAGGAGCTTCCCTCCGTGTTCCAAGGAGCTTCCCTCCGTGTTCCAAGGAGCTTCCCTCCGTGTTCCAAGGAGCTTCCCTCCGTGTTCCAAGGAGCTTCCCTCCGTGTTCCAAGGAGCTTCCCTCCGTGTTCCAAGGAGCTTCCCTCCGTGTTCCAAGGAGCTTCCCTCCGTGTTCCAAGGAGCATCCCTCCGTGGTCCAAGGAGCTTCCTTCCGTGCTCCAAGGAGCTTCCCTCCGTGTTCCAAGGAGCTTCCCTCCGTGTTCCAAGGAGCATCCCTCCGTGGTCCAAGGAGCTTCCTTCCGTGCTCCAAGGAGCTTCCCTCCGTGTTCCAAGGAGCTTCCCTCCGTGTTTTTCTCTGCTGGTCTTGTCCTCCCCAGGCTGTGACTGCACAGTAAAAAGAGAAGCAGCAGACTGATGATCTCATCTCTCTGCTCTCTCCTCCTATCAACTTATTCCTTGCATTGCATAGCAACTGACTGGCTCCTGGTGCTGCTTTTCCCTCACCCAGGCTGAGCTCTGCTGTACAAGTGCTGCAAGAGGCTGATACCAGGTCAGGTTCAGGTACTACACTGTTTGCATTTAAAAAATACACTAGAGGAATTATTTTTTCATGACTTTGCATCTTTTATATCGGCCTGGAGTGCGGCTTTAACCAATCTTTGGGCAGAAAAGATTTGCGTGTCAATGTTGTTCTTTAGATTGTCTGCAGATCTACTTTAAGTCACCGGAAACATTTATTTTCTTCCTGGCTCCGCCGCAGACATTACAGCTCAGCAATCCTGGCCGAGCGCACGTTGTGATAAACTGACAGCAATCTTAGGCTGCATGGAAGACGACACTAACAAAATGTCACCTCGGCGGGAGATACGTCCCTGGAAATGTCAGGACTGGGTAGCAGAGTCTCAGAAATCGGCAGAACCAGCGTAAGGATTTCTTTGCCATGAAAGAATTCCGGGTACAGACGGAACACAATGCACATTGTACAGGAAGGTGGGATGTCTGATAAATAATAAAACACGCAGCCAACAGAATATCTTATAGGGTTTGGGAGAGCTGCTGACATTACGGGAAATGGAAAGCGGTTTTGTGTACCATTTATCTCTTCACTGCAGTTAGGATTTAAAAAAAAAAAAATACACATAGACGGTGGTATCTAGATGACCCCCCTAATATTGAGAAGGTCTCCCCTTTCCCTGACCCGGCCAGGCAGAAGGTGGGAGTGGATGGGAAGGTGGGGTGGATGGGAAGGTGGGATGCATGGCAAGGTGGATGGGAACGTGGGAGTGGATGGGAAGGTGGGGTGGATGGGAAGGTGGGGTGGATGGAAAGGCTGGGTGGATGGAAAGGCTGGGTGGATGGAAAGGCGGGGTGGATGGGAAGGCGGGGTGGATGGAAAGGCGGGGTGGATGGGAAGGCGGGGTGGATGGGAAGGCGGGGTGGATGGAAAGGCGGGGTGGATGGGAAGGCGGGGTGGATGGGAAGGCGGGGTGGATGGAAAGGCGGGGTGGATGG
>NW_017308472.1:17841-24451 GCF_000935625.1 Nanorana parkeri | reverse complement strand
CAAGGAGCTTCCCTCCGTGTTCCAAGGAGCTTCCCTCCGTGTTTCAAGGAGCTTCCCTCCGTGTTCCAAGGAGCTTCCCTCCGTGTTTCAAGGAGCTTCCCTCCGTGTTCCAAGGAGCTTCCCTCCGTGTTCCAAGGAGCTCCCCTCCGCGTTCCAAGGAGCATCCCTCCGCGCTCCAAGGAGCATCCCTCCGCGCTCCAAGGAGCTTCCCTCCGTGTTCCAAGGAGCTTCCCTCCGTGTTCCAAGGAGCTTCCCTCCGTGTTTCAAGGAGCTTCCCTCCGTGTTCCAAGGAGCTTCCCTCCGTGTTTTTCTCTGCTGGTCTTGTCCTCCCCAGGCTGTGACTGCACAGTAAAAAGAGAAGCAGCAGACTGATGATCTCATCTCTCTGCTCTCTCCTCCTATCAACTTATTCCTTGCATTGCATAGCAACTGACTGGCTCCTTGTGCTGCTTTTCCCTCACCCAGGCTGAGCTCTGCTGTACAAGGGCTGCAAGAGGCTGATACCAGGTCAGGTTCAGGTACTACACTGTTTGCATTTAAAAAATACACTAGAGGAATTATTTTTTCATGACTTTGCATCTTTTATATCGGCCTGGAGTGCGGCTTTAACCAATCTTTGGGCAGAAAAGATTTGCGTGTCAATGTTGTTCTTTAGATTGTCTGCAGATCTACTTTAAGTCACCGGAAACATTTATTTTCTTCCTGGCTCCGCCGCAGACATTACAGCTCAGCAATCCTGGCCGAGCGCACGTTGTGATAAACTGACAGCAATCTTAGGCTGCATGGAAGACGACACTAACAAAATGTCACCTCGGCGGGAGATACGTCCCTGGAAATGTCAGGACTGGGTAGCAGAGTCTCAGAAATCGGCAGAACCAGCGTAAGGATTTCTTTGCCATGAAAGAATTCCGGGTACAGACGGAACACAATGCACATTGTACAGGAAGGTGGGATGTCTGATAAATAATAAAACACGCAGCCAACAGAATATCTTATAGGGTTTGGGAGAGCTGCTGACATTACGGGAAATGGAAAGCGGTTTTGTGTACCATTTATCTCTTCACTGCAGTTAGGATTTAAAAAAAAAAAAATACACATAGACGGTGGTATCTAGATGACCCCCCTAATATTGAGAAGGTCTCCCCTTTCCCTGACCCGGCCAGGCAGAAGGTGGGAGTGGATGGGAAGGTGGGGTGGATGGGAAGGTGGGATGCATGGCAAGGTGGATGGGAACGTGGGAGTGGATGGGAAGGTGGGGTGGATGGGAAGGTGGGATGCATGGCAAGGTGGGAGGGGATGGGAAGGTGGGATGCATGGGAAGGTGGGGTGGTTCGGAAGGCGGGGTGGATGGGAAGGCGGGATGCATGGCAAGGTGGGAGTGGATGGCAAGGTGGGAGGGGATGGGAAGGTGGGATGCATGGGAAGGTGGGGTGGTTCGGAAGGCGGGGTGGATGGGAAGGCGGGATGCATGGCAAGGTGGGAGTGGATGGCAAGGTGGGAGGGGATGGGAAGGTGGGATGCATGGGAAGGTGGGGTGGTTCGGAAGGCGGGGTGGATGGGAAGGCGGGATGCATGGCAAGGTGGGAGTGGATGGCAAGGTGGGAGGGGATGGGAAGGTGGGATGCATGGGAAGGTGGGGTGGTTCGGAAGGCGGGGTGGATGGGAAGGCGGGATGCATGGCAAGGTGGGAGTGGATGGCAAGGTGGGAGGGGATGGGAAGGTGGGATGCATGGGAAGGTGGGGTGGTTCGGAAGGCGGGGTGGATGGGAAGGCGGGATGCATGGCAAGGTGGGAGTGGATGGCAAGGTGGGAGGGGATGGGAAGGTGGGATGCATGGGAAGGTGGGGTGGTTCGGAAGGCGGGGTGGATGGGAAGGCGGGATGCATGGCAAGGTGGGAGTGGATGGCAAGGTGGGAGGGGATGGGAAGGTGGGATGCATGGGAAGGTGGGGTGGTTCGGAAGGCGGGGTGGATGGGAAGGCGGGATGCATGGCAAGGTGGGAGTGGATGGCAAGGTGGGAGGGGATGGGAAGGTGGGATGCATGGGAAGGTGGGGTGGTTCGGAAGGCGGGGTGGATGGGAAGGCGGGATGCATGGCAAGGTGGGAGTGGATGGCAAGGTGGGAGGGGATGGGAAGGTGGGATGCATGGGAAGGTGGGGTGGTTCGGAAGGCGGGGTGGATGGGAAGGCGGGATGCATGGCAAGGTGGGAGTGGATGGCAAGGTGGGAGGGGATGGGAAGGTGGGATGCATGGGAAGGTGGGGTGGTTCGGAAGGCGGGGTGGATGGGAAGGCGGGATGCATGGCAAGGTGGGAGTGGATGGCAAGGTGGGAGGGGATGGGAAGGTGGGATGCATGGGAAGGTGGGGTGGTTCGGAAGGCGGGGTGGATGGGAAGGCGGGATGCATGGCAAGGTGGGAGTGGATGGCAAGGTGGGAGGGGATGGGAAGGTGGGATGCATGGGAAGGTGGGGTGGTTCGGAAGGCGGGGTGGATGGGAAGGCGGGATGCATGGCAAGGTGGGAGTGGATGGCAAGGTGGGAGGGGATGGGAAGGTGGGATGCATGGGAAGGTGGGGTGGTTCGGAAGGCGGGGTGGATGGGAAGGCGGGATGCATGGCAAGGTGGGAGTGGATGGCAAGGTGGGAGGGGATGGGAAGGTGGGATGCATGGGAAGGTGGGGTGGTTCGGAAGGCGGGGTGGATGGGAAGGCGGGATGCATGGCAAGGTGGGAGTGGATGGCAAGGTGGGAGGGGATGGGAAGGTGGGATGCATGGGAAGGTGGGGTGGTTCGGAAGGCGGGGTGGATGGGAAGGCGGGATGCATGGCAAGGTGGGAGTGGATGGCAAGGTGGGAGGGGATGGGAAGGTGGGATGCATGGGAAGGTGGGGTGGTTCGGAAGGCGGGGTGGATGGGAAGGCGGGATGCATGGCAAGGTGGGAGTGGATGGCAAGGTGGGAGGGGATGGGAAGGTGGGATGCATGGGAAGGTGGGGTGGTTCGGAAGGCGGGGTGGATGGGAAGGCGGGATGCATGGCAAGGTGGGAGTGGATGGCAAGGTGGGAGGGGATGGGAAGGTGGGATGCATGGGAAGGTGGGGTGGTTCGGAAGGCGGGGTGGATGGGAAGGCGGGATGCATGGCAAGGTGGGAGTGGATGGCAAGGTGGGAGGGGATGGGAAGGTGGGATGCATGGGAAGGTGGGGTGGTTCGGAAGGCGGGGTGGATGGGAAGGCGGGATGCATGGCAAGGTGGGAGTGGATGGCAAGGTGGGAGGGGATGGGAAGGTGGGATGCATGGGAAGGTGGGGTGGTTCGGAAGGCGGGGTGGATGGGAAGGCGGGATGCATGGCAAGGTGGGAGTGGATGGCAAGGTGGGAGGGGATGGGAAGGTGGGATGCATGGGAAGGTGGGGTGGTTCGGAAGGCGGGGTGGATGGGAAGGCGGGATGCATGGCAAGGTGGGAGTGGATGGCAAGGTGGGAGGGGATGGGAAGGTGGGATGCATGGGAAGGTGGGGTGGTTCGGAAGGCGGGGTGGATGGGAAGGCGGGATGCATGGCAAGGTGGGAGTGGATGGCAAGGTGGGAGGGGATGGGAAGGTGGGATGCATGGGAAGGTGGGGTGGTTCGGAAGGCGGGGTGGATGGGAAGGCGGGATGCATGGCAAGGTGGGAGTGGATGGCAAGGTGGGAGGGGATGGGAAGGTGGGATGCATGGGAAGGTGGGGTGGTTCGGAAGGCGGGGTGGATGGGAAGGCGGGATGCATGGCAAGGTGGGAGTGGATGGCAAGGTGGGAGGGGATGGGAAGGTGGGATGCATGGGAAGGTGGGGTGGTTCGGAAGGCGGGGTGGATGGGAAGGCGGGATGCATGGCAAGGTGGGAGTGGATGGCAAGGTGGGAGGGGATGGGAAGGTGGGATGCATGGGAAGGTGGGGTGGTTCGGAAGGCGGGGTGGATGGGAAGGCGGGATGCATGGCAAGGTGGGAGTGGATGGCAAGGTGGGAGGGGATGGGAAGGTGGGATGCATGGGAAGGTGGGGTGGTTCGGAAGGCGGGGTGGATGGGAAGGCGGGATGCATGGCAAGGTGGGAGTGGATGGCAAGGTGGGAGGGGATGGGAAGGTGGGATGCATGGGAAGGTGGGGTGGTTCGGAAGGCGGGGTGGATGGGAAGGCGGGATGCATGGCAAGGTGGGAGTGGATGGCAAGGTGGGAGGGGATGGGAAGGTGGGATGCATGGGAAGGTGGGGTGGTTCGGAAGGCGGGGTGGATGGGAAGGCGGGATGCATGGCAAGGTGGGAGTGGATGGCAAGGTGGGAGGGGATGGGAAGGTGGGATGCATGGGAAGGTGGGGTGGTTCGGAAGGCGGGGTGGATGGGAAGGCGGGGGGGATGGGAAGGTGGGGTGGATGGAAAGGCGGGATGGATGGGAAGGCGGGGTGGATGGGAAGGTGGGGGAATGGGAAGGCGGGATGGATGGGAAGGCGGGATGCATGGGAAGGCGGGATGCATGGGCAGGTGTTGCCTTCCTCCAGCAGTTTGTGATCTCCAGTGATTACATAGGGGCAGCACAGTATAGAAATGGTCATCTGTGGCCCCCTGAATTGGGAGATAACAAGCTAATATAAATGTGGGTTGAGCTACTTCTACTAGCTGTGTTAGAAATACTTCTGATCACAAGGAATATACAGAGATCTCTCTTTTTTATGATCTGTCAGCTGACTTGTAGGGAATGCTGCGGCTCTAATGCCGCGCGCTCCTACACAAACCATGGATGTTGTTGTTTCACGTGCCGTCATGTGGAAACGGCTTTCATTAAAAATTTCATTTGGGGAAAGAAATGTAAAGTTCACGGCGCGCTGCGATTATTTTCAGCCCAGTGACTCAGATTCACAATTAGAGGATGAAATTCCACATTTAAGATATATTTTTAGGGCGCAGAATGAGGACAGAGATGAAAGAAACGAGGAAATGGCTAAAACTCGCCCGGAATGTTCTGTAAAACCAAATAATGGAAACTAAAAGATTTATTTTTATGATTCAGATGCAATAATCCCGAGTTGTTTGCTTTCTGTGGCCCATTAGGGAGATTTCACTTCCTGTCCAGAAATCCCAACAGGAAGGAGGGGAAAATGTCTATAAAATGAAGAGCGGGCAAAGTGACAACGTCTCTAGAATAGTCATAACAAGTATTTTTCTTGTCGATTCTAAAAACAGATATAAACTTTGACTCAGGCAGGAGGAAGCATTTCCTCAGTCTCCCCTCCCCCAGTGATCAGTCTGCTGCAGGCAGGAGGAAGCATTTCCTCAGTCTCCCCTCCCCCAGTGATCAGTCTGAGGCATTCTAACATTGTAGCAAGTCACAGGGTGAGAGGCTGCAGCAGAGGCTGATCTGTGTCAGACATTTGTGAACACAGCCAAGAATCTCTGAGCTGACATCTCAGTCTAGGAAGTAACCCTGGATGATGCCTGAACAGAGATGGTGCCTTTCTTCTGGAGAGAAGAGTAGATGAAGGCATTGCCAGGGGGAAGACGGAGATCTCTGTGAGAGGTAATAAATATCTGCAAATGTTACACGTCCCGCGGTCCCTTCTCCTTCCTCCACAGATCTAAGGGATCGGATTCCATCTGCACAAGCGCTTCTTTTATGTCGGGGACCCAAATAAAGGCGATACACTCCCCATATTGCGCCTCCCATGGCAGTCACCTCTCTCCCCCTCCGCCCCTGCTATGGAATGTCACTCGGCATCCTCATATCTAATGAAGTCAGTGGACGTGCATGAGAGGTGATGATGTCAGCGGTCCTTAGACTTCCAGAGCCCGAGGGAGGGGGTTGGGGGGGGGGAAGAAGGTTCAGGAACCAGTCTAGCAGCTAAGCGAGGATCAGGTGAATGTATCTGCCCCCTTTAACCCCTTACAGTGCCACTTTCTTAGATTCCCGGAGTTCTTCTTTAGCTAATTCCTCCCCAATTCCCTGATAGAGGAACATAACGCACCCGTACAAACGTTCAGTGACGACAATCTACAATCAGATACTTCTAGATCATTGCCGGCCTTGTATTCTTTGCATTCCTTATTTCTCTTTTCCTTCCCATTCTTCTCACGGCGGCCATTTTTACTAAGGGCAGATGAATCCATCTCCCTTTACTTCCTGAAACTCTGGCACATGTGACCAGGACATGTGACCTCATCTCAGGGGAGGAAAATGCCTTTCCCTGAGATCTCCTGAGATTACAGATGAGATTTCCCAGCAATGCTCTGCTGATGTCACCTTCCCAGGATGCAACGCTTCGGCACAATGACATCACTAATACCCAAGAGGACCAGGAAGTAAAGTAAAAACAAGTTTATTTAACTAATGAATGTAACGCTGAGGGGATTTTAGTGACGGGGGTAGAGGATCGCTTTAGCTACCATTTTACTACTGAATGTTTTTCTTTTTATAACCAAGATTAGATTTAGATTTAAACTTCTGTTCCAGTTTTATTGATGTTGTTATTGATCTCTACCGATAAACTGATCACCTGCCAGACACACCAACATGTGCTGATCATCTCCTCTTGTTATCGGGTTCGTCAATCAATTCAACATCAGCCAAGTGCTTTATGTGCCCGAATCCCCC
>NW_017308472.1:13868-14366 GCF_000935625.1 Nanorana parkeri | reverse complement strand
GCCCAACGAAGTACTGATGGGGGGGTCATAATAATCGGGCCCCTCAGTGTATATCTCTTATGTAAATTAGGACAAGATGTTTTTGCACACCTCCCGCCATGTCCTTAGACAACCAACATGTGTCTTGACACATTTCATGACACCATGGCCATTTGATGAAAGTATATGAACCCCAATCACTGTCATCTTATATTGCATCTCATGTAACCTTTCTATTATGGGAATTAGAAACGCTGGCTGGTACTAACACAAGGCCGGGCCGAATATTAGATTTTCCAATCTGAAGCCTAAAAAACAATAAATCTTGGACTGGAGATGTCTGGTCATTGGCAGAGGTAAGTCTTGGACTGGAGATGTCTGGTCATTGGCAGAGGTAAGTCTTGGGCTGGAGATGTCTGGTCAGTGGCAGAGGTAAGTCTTGGGTTGGAGATGTCTGGTCAGTGGCAGAGGTAAGTCTTGGACTGGAGATGTCTGGTCAGTGGCAGAGGTAAGTCTTGG
>NW_017308472.1:4301-11289 GCF_000935625.1 Nanorana parkeri | reverse complement strand
GAGAATACCACCACCTATAAAGGACTACAAATCCCAGCAATAGCACATTATAGTATAATGTTGTACTATTGCTGGCATTTGTTGCATTCCTATATAGCTGCTGGTATTCTGCATTTCGCCGTATAATCATTATACAGCGCACTGCAGAATGCCACCAGCTATAGAGGACTACAAATCCCAGCAATAATACATTATATAAAGTGCAATGTAAAATAACCCCAGCTACAGAGGACTACAAATCCCAGCACTAGTACATTATAGTATAATGTACTATTGCTACATTCCTCTATAGCTGCTGGTATTCTGCACTGCGCCACTGTATAATGTACTATATTGCACACCACACTCTTTTTGTTACTTCCACCGCACCAAGCTTGCTCCCGTGATGGACTACAATCTCAATAGAAACTAGTAGTCCATCACTGAACCCTTTTTTTTTTATCCGATTAGTCGATTAATCGAACTTAATAATCGGCTAACTAATCGATTATGAAAATAATCGTTAGCTGCAGCCCTACTTGGGTTGGAGATGTCTGGTCATTGGCAGAGGTAGGTCTCGGGTTGGAGATGTCTGGTCATTGGCAGAGGTAAGTCTTGGGCTGGAGATGTCTGGTCATTGTCAGAGGTAAGTCTTGGGTTGGAGATGTCTGGTCATTAGAAGAGGTAAGTCTTGGGCTGGAGATGTCTGGTCATTGGCAGAGGTAAGTCTTGGGCTGGAGATGTCTGGTCATTGGCAGAGGTAAGTCTTGGGCTGGAGATGTCTGGTCATTGGCAGAGGTAAGTCTTGGGCTGGAGATGTCTGGTCATTGGCAGAGGTAAGTCTTGGGCTGGAGATGTCTGGTCATTGGCAGAGGTAAGTCTTGGGCTGGAGATGTCTGGTCATTGGCAGAGGTAAGTCTTGGGCTGGAGATGTCTGGTCATTGGCAGAGGTAAGTCTTGGGCTGGAGATGTCTGGTCATTGGCAGAGGTAAGTCTTGGGCTGGAGATGTCTGGTCATTGGCAGAGGTAAGTCTTGGGCTGGAGATGTCTGGTCATTGGCAGAGGTAAGTCTTGGGCTGGAGATGTCTGGTCATTGGCAGAGGTAAGTCTTGGGCTGGAGATGTCTGGTCATTGGCAGAGGTAAGTCTTGGGCTGGAGATGTCTGGTCATTGGCAGAGGTAAGTCTTGGGCTGGAGATGTCTGGTCATTGGCAGAGGTAAGTCTTGGGCTGGAGATGTCTGGTCATTGGCAGAGGTAAGTCTTGGGCTGGAGATGTCTGGTCATTAGAAGAGGTAAGTCTTGGGCTGGAGATGTCTGGTCATTGGCAGAGGTAAGTCTTGGGCTGGAGATGTCTGGTCATTGGCAGAGGTAAGTCTTGGGCTGGAGATGTCTGGTCATTGGCAGAGGTAAGTCTTGGGCTGGAGATGTCTGGTCATATAGAAAGATAAATCTTGGGCTGGAGATGTCTGGTCAGTTGTAAAGATAAGTTCCCTCAGTCGGAAATGTTTGGTCATATAGAGAGAGATATCTGGTCATCTGCAGAGATAAGTTCTTTGGGTTGGAGATGTCTAGTAATTTGCAGAGATAAGTCCCTTAGGTCGGAGATGTCTGGCCATATGGAGATAAGTCTTGAGCTAGAGATGACTGGTCATCGATAGGGATAACTCTTGGGTTAGGGATGTCTGATCTTTTTCAGAGTTATGTCCCTTGGGTTAGAGATGCCTGGTCATATGCCGAAAAGTCTTGGGCTGGTGAAGTGTGGTCACTCGCAAAGATAAGTCTTGGCTTGGAGATGTCTGGTCACTGGTAGTGAGTAGTCTCAGCTTGGAGGTTTCTGGTTAGTCAGGGAACACAAAGTAGCATAGAACTGAGGAATTATACAACCCAATCTAGGAGGCCCTTATAAAATGCCAGGCAGCATGCACTCCCACTAGCAGTTAGTATGGAAAGCTCAGAAAGCCTTCAAGCGCATTGCAGACCTGTCTCATGGGATCTCTCCAGTCCTGTGCTCAGTTGATAAACACTTAGGTAATGGCACGTGACTCTCGCTGATCAGTGTATGCTAGATATGTGGACTCTATATAAATGAATCAAATCAATCAATAGGATGCAGCCCTGGCACACCACACACTAATAATGATGACTGCACCAATAAACAGAATTACTGAGCGACTCTCCTGCTAAAGAGTCTCTATTACTCCTCTGAAAACGTGTACGGACTAAAGAGGAGCCGAACAACCAATAAGGGAGAACACGGCATCTCCGCAGACCTATTACGGCGGATTAGAGCTGAAGATTTTCGCTTTATATGGAGAAGGAGAGAGGAATTTATCGCTGTGTGACCACTGACTGTGCTAATGTAGACGATCAGATCCTTACTGCAAAGGACATTATTACGGTACACCTGCTCCCCATTTAAAGGGAACCTGCCAGTAGAAGATCACACGTTCAAACCGCTAACAGGAGGACATAGACGACGCCACAAGGAGATGCAATACACCACAAAGACAATAGTGGTGAGAGCTCAACCCATTCATAGCTAGCTGGGGGGGAAAAACAATTAAAGGTACAGGCAGTCCCCGGGGTACGAACAAGATAGGGACTGTAGGTTTGTTCTTAAAGTGATATTAAAGCCTAATTTATTGTTACATTTCTCCTTTAAGGAGACCCTCCTTTGCTGGAGGCTGTTGCTTTTTTATCCTTTTTCATTCCTCGTTTTCTAGTGGGTTCCCGCAGTGATCTTCCCCCCGCCCCCTGCATGGGTGCCACCATTGTACTAATGGAGGCACCCGTGCCCGCTCGTTTCCACAGTGGCTGTGCAGAGAACGCATTAAGGTAAAACGCCCAGACCTTAATACAACTAACGCGCGACAAAACGTAAAGGTGTGAACAGGGCCTAAGTTGAATTTGTATGTAAGTTGGAACAGGAACATTTTTAAAGTGCAACTCCAGCCCAAATGTTTTGTTTTGTTTTGGATAGCATAGGGAAGGGTTAACCCCCGAGTAACGTTTGTTTCGCTGTGTGTGCCCCTGTACAGAAGATTTCACCTCACTTTCTGTCCCTGTGACAATTGGATTTTGATAAATTTGGGTTGTCGTGGAAACAAGGATTGGTGATAAAGCTTCGGTGGAGACAACTTTTTCCCATGATAACTCTTACAGGAGTGAATTTCCCTTCCTAGGGGTGGATTTCCTCTCACGTCCTGTTGTCTCAAGGACAGGAAGTGAGATCAAATCTTTCTAATGTGGATACAGACAGCAGTAAAAGCAGTGACCCAGAAGAAGAGAGGTGGGCACCCGTGCACGTCTAACAAGAGCCCACTTCCTGTAATGGACGTACAGTACTACAAAACACACCCGAAAAGGCGGTCACTCCTCGTCGGCACGAGCGCGGTAGCATTAGAACCGCTGAAATGCTGCGCGGTACACTCTGGCTGCATCCTGGGACCCCCTGCTGTACAGTAATAGCCTGCGTTTGTAAGTAGGAGTCGTATGTAAGTTGGATGTTTGTAGCTCGGGTACTTCCTGTAACTAGATTCAGTGCAGCTTTTTACTGTTCAGGACTAAAACATACAAATGTTAATTGTAATAGAATAATGGCCCTACACACACATGTGATGTCATTAGGACCCGGCTCTGTGTTTCCTACATTTGGTAAACACCTGTTCATCCCACCAGCATCACCATTGGATGGGCACTTCCTTTGATAGGGTAACAACTAAAGGTGGCCATACACTCTACAACCATCGCAAGACTTTAGTCTTGCGATGGTTGTAAAGGGATTAAAAAAACGTACGATCTGCCTATCTTGGACAGGCAGATCGCACTCTCGATCATCGCAAGCCCGCCCCCCTGAGGGGCGGGCTTCCGATGACCGCAATGCTGAACGGGCAGTGTGCGCGTGCGCACACCGGCCCGTTCAGCATTTATCTTCCGAGCACCGTTCTAACCAGCCGAGAATCGTACGATTCCCGGCTGGTTTTCGAACATGCTGGTTCGACAGAAGACGTGCGACCGTACAGTAGAAACGGTCGCACGTCTCCGTTCACACTGCTCGATTATCGTACGAAAAACCGATCGCATACGATTATCGTACGATAATCGTGCAGTGTATGGGCACCTTTAGGATGCACTGATACCATTTTTTCCAGACCGAGAACGAGTACTGAAACGTTTCCTCAAGTACTCACCGATACCAATTACTGATACCTTTTTATTGTGCCAGGTGACAAGTTTTTCTAAAACAATACAGACTAATGATTTTAGGACAGTGGTGGAGAACCAGGGCCCAGTCCCAGTTGTGAACGCTGCCACCCTGGTAGTTCTGCCACTGACTCCAAGCTGTAGAGGGACTACAAATCTCAGCAACACATTATACAGCAATGCAGAATAATACCATCAGCTATAGAGGACTACAAATCTCAGCAATACATTATACAGCAATGCAGAATACCATCAGCTATAGAGGACTACAAATCTCAGCAATACATTATACAGCAATGCAGAATACCATCAGCTATAGAGGACTACAAATCTCAGCAATACATTATACAGCAATGCAGAATACCATCAGCTATAGAGGACTACAAATCTCAGCAATACATTATACAGCAATGCAGAATACCATCAGCTATAGAGGACTACAAATCTCAGCAATACATTATACAGCAATGCAGAATACCATCAGCTATAGAGGACTACAAATCTCAGCAATACATTATACAGCAATGCAGAATACCATCAGCTATAGAGGACTACAAATCTCAGCAATACATTATACAGCAATGCAGAATACCATCAGCTATAGAGGACTACAAATCTCAGCAATACATTATACAGCAATGCAGAATACCATCAGCTATAGAGGACTACAAATCTCAGCAATACATTATACAGCAATGCAGAATACCATCAGCTATAGAGGACTACAAATCTCAGCAATACATTATACAGCAATGCAGAATACCATCAGCTATAGAGGACTACAAATCTCAGCAATACATTATACAGCAATGCAGAATACCATCAGCTATAGAGGACTACAAATCTCAGCAATACATTATACAGCAATGCAGAATACCATCAGCTATAGAGGACTACAAATCTCAGCAATACATTATACAGCAATGCAGAATACCATCAGCTATAGAGGACTACAAATCTCAGCAATACATTATACAGCAATGCAGAATACCATCAGCTATAGAGGACTACAAATCTCAGCAATACATTATACAGCAATGCAGAATACCATCAGCTATAGAGGACTACAAATCTCAGCAATACATTATACAGCAATGCAGAATACCATCAGCTATAGAGGACTACAAATCTCAGCAATACATTATACAGCAATGCAGAATACCATCAGCTATAGAGGACTACAAATCTCAGCAATACATTATACAGCAATGCAGAATACCATCAGCTATAGAGGACTACAAATCTCAGCAATACATTATACAGCAATGCAGAATACCATCAGCTATAGAGGACTACAAATCTCAGCAATACATTATACAGCAATGCAGAATACCATCAGCTATAGAGGACTACAAATCTCAGCAATACATTATACAGCAATGCAGAATACCATCAGCTATAGAGGACTACAAATCTCAGCAACACTTTATACAGCAATGCAGAATATCACCAGCTATAGAGGTCTACAAATCCCAGCAATACATTACACAGCAATGCCGAATAATACCACCAGCTATAAAGGACTACAAATCTCAGCAATACATTATACTTCAATGCAGAATACCATCAGCTATAGAGGACTACAAATCCCAGCACTACATTATACAGCAATGCAGAATAATACCACCAGCTATAGAGGACTACAAATTTCAGCAATACATTATACAGCAATGCAGAATACCACCAGCTATAGAGGACTACAAATTTCAGCAATACATTATACAGCAATGCAGAATACCATCAGCTATAGAGGACTACAAATCCCAGTAATGCATTATACAGCAATACAGAATAATACCATCAGCTATAGAGAACTACAAATCCCAGCAATACATTATACAGCAATGCAGAATAATACCATCAGCTATAGAGGACTACAAATCTCAGCAATACTTTATACAGCAATGCAGAATACCACCAGCTATAGAGGACTACAAATCCCAGCACTACATTATACAGCAATGCAGAATAATACCATCAGCTATAGAGGACTACAAATCTCAGCAATACATTATACAGCAATGCAGAATACCACCAGTTATAGAGACCAAATCAAATCAGAGCTCTGTAAATGGTGACAAGTTATAGTCATACAGAGGTCTATCTAAGGCCCCGGTTCACACCATGGCGGTTCGGTCGTGCGCATCTGTCCGCGCTGAACCGCCGACATGAAGGATCCCATGCATTCCTATGGGGCCGTTCAGCAAGCGATCCGACCAGCCTGCCGCCCCAAAATGCTACCAGAGCTATTTTTGCGTGCTAATCAGCGCGTTTTCTATATAGATTCCAATGGAAACGAGCTGATCAGTGTGTTTTAAGTGCTGAATACGCCCCTTTCAAAAATTGCGCGTAGACAGACTGGTATCACAGAGGCTGCGCTAGTAATCCCGCGTCAGGTGGATGTGACGAGGAAGGACGCTTGTGCGGCATTCCCTGCGCAGTTACACTGTACTCAATTACTCCTCTCATCTGCATTCGGAGCTTGCTCTCCAGGGACCGTGCTAAATATAGCACACGACATCTATAACAAAGCATGCCGTCCATCTGCCGTAATTACGGAGAGGAAAGAAAGAAAAAACTCCAAAATTAACCGAGCCGTGCAATGAGAGAAAATGATAAATGTAGAAATTGGAAAGATCTAATGTAAATTGAGGGGAAATAAAAGCACGTCGATGGTCGCAGCTCTCGGGTGAAAATGCGCAAAGCGGTTATATAATAACGCAGTAAACATCCGATGGTGGCGCTTCCTGTAAAACAAAATGATTATTTAACATGTCCGTACCAGAACCACATCGAGGAAGAATGA